>NW_023665566.1:1205000-1505000 GCF_014743375.2 Drosophila subpulchrella
AATGTGGGATATATTTCTTAGCAAAATGTATAATGTCTATATTTGATAGTGGTATATTGGGTAGCAGTGAAATTAGTTTTTTCGCTTCTTAATTCCTTTCCCCTTACTGTAGGGCTTAAGAAAGAAACCAAAACCCTTTCTATAGGGCTTGAGATATAATCCTTCTCCTACAGCAACACTTTCAATTTTCCTGTTGTGACGTTTTTTCTCCTCCATATCTTCTTTAGCCATTCTCGCATTGTTAATTGTTTTTGCAATTGCTGCACTACCACTTGCTAAACTACCAAGAGCGCTGAGGGCTGTCAAGATCGGCACGATTGGTAGAAAAACTCCAATTTTGGGTACATTAATTACACGAGGTACTTTAACATTTTTTTTAGAACCGATTGATTGATGAATTGATTTACGTGCAACTTTAATTGCACTCATAATGTCTAATGGTTTTTGTTTTTTTAATGTCTTAGTAGCAACATTAATAACAGTCGAAAGGTTTGTCTTCTTCATTTTGTTCTTCAATATCTTTCTCTTTCCTTTCTTTTCCGTTTTATTCAATCCCATACCAAATTTTTTCTTGGCTTTCATTATATTTGTAGCAAAGTATGCTGCTGATTTTTTACCAAGACTGCTGTCTGGTGCCTTGACACACGACCAGGCTTTGTCAATTAATATGGAGTCTGCCCTATGTCGTTCATTCAATGCCTTGTTTTGAGAATATGCAATATCGTGCTCTTTGCAAGCTTCATCCAATGGGTTTATTCCTTGATCACCATGTTCCAACCGTTTCTGTAACTTTGTACCCGGTCCACAAAAATTATATCCCGGAATATGGGCTTCAAACGGTAATGTATTGATTAGCTTATCGACAATTAAAAATACGACTGATGCGATTATAAAAACGTTTCCCCATTTTATTGATGTTTAATCATCAAAGATTTCTCATTGAATGAGGTACATTAGATTAAAAGATGCCTTTAATAAGTCAAAAACAAAAAATTTTAGTTAGAAATATTAACGATGGAAACGAGAAAAATCTACCGCCACGACATAGTGCTCTCTTACCGAACACAATAAGGGCTCTAATTGTTGGGCCTTCGAAATGTGTTAAAACTAATATTATGTTAAGTCTAATTAAAATTCGAAAATGTTTATATATTTTCAAAAAGTTTATATCAACCTAAATATGAGTACTTGGAGAAATTAATCAAACCGATTAAAGGAATGGGATATCATACATTCTACCATAATGAGGGTGTACTAGACCCCAGTGAAGCTAAAAACAATTCCATTATGATATTCGATGACGGAGCTTGTGAAAAACAAGATAACATAAGATCTTATTTTTGTATGGGTCGACATAAAAATATCGACTCGTTTTATTTATGTCAAACGTATAGTCATATACCTAAACATCTGATTCGTGACAATGCCAACTTTATTAGAATGTTTAAACAAGATGATTTAAATATGCGGCATATATATCGGGACCATATTAACACTGATATGAATGATGAAACATTTGTGAAAATTTGTCAAAAATGTTGGAAGGACAAGCACGGATTCCTATTAATTAGCAAGGATAACGAAATGGATATCGGAAGATACAGAAAAGGATTTGATCAATTTATTATTATTTAAAGAGTAATTTCAATATAAAGCTTGGTTAGACACTTACAATGCCACAGTTTATCAAGAGATTTCAATATGTCTAGATCACTTGCATTATCCTTGAATGGAAATAGTTCCATTATAAATACAAACTTTTTTCCACCTATCGATTCAATTCGATATGAGTGTGCTCTTATCGATTTTAATATGTATAATTCGATTCCAAATATTGATGAAAAAATAACCTCTTCCACATCGGTGACAAGATTATTACAATTACAACTGGGTCATATGAGTTAAATGATATCACCGATTTCATTTACAATAAACTAAATGACTATAACCTTGAAAATACATTTAAAATTCAAAGTAATAATAATACACTTCAAGTTGAAACAACTACCATGCGAGAGTCAGTTTACTTTAATAAGGAAAGATCGGTTGGACAACTGTTTGGTTTCCATCAAAAAGTACTAGAACCACATCCTACAAAAACCTATCGATCAGATCAGACCGTGAACATATTAAAAATTAATACAATTCGTTTGGAATGTAATATAATCAGCGGTTCATATGTAGATAATACACCGAATCATACATTACATGAGTTTGGCATTAATGTTCCGCCTGGGTATAAAATGACAGTGACACCACATAACCTAATTTATTTACCAATCAACTGTGACGAAATAAGCACACTATCTATACGCATAGTTGATCAAAACGGTGATTTGGTGAATTTACGTGGTGAAAACGTTTCGATTCGCATGCACATTCGGTTAATAGAATGATTATTTATAATAAAAGATTATTTATAATAAAAGACGTAGCTTAAGTCCTCAGCCAAGCATTACTTATTGTAAAGCTATAGAAAGAGGATCAACAGTAAAAAGAAGCTCACTTACTTTAAAAAATAAACTATTTTTAAAGTCGTTAGGCTTGAAGCTTCAAGTATAATATAAAAGGTGGAAAGGAAAACAATGAACGAAATTTTAAATGTTTGAGAAAAGGTTTACTCAGATGAGAGTATTTCGAAGAAAGAGTTTCATACTTATTCATCGTATAATCAAACATTTAAACCAAACGATGAAATTCGAATTACTATTCAAAATCAAGACTTGTACGTGCTTCCTCACGAAAGTAACCTTAATTTTCAAGGAATTATTAGAAATGATTCACCGAATGGACCTACAACTGATAATGTTACCACTTTCATTAAAAATAATTGTATGGCTTACTTTTTGGATGAAATTAAGTACGAAATAAATGGATGTGAGATCGATAAAACACGATTTGTCGGTATGACTACAACCCTAAAAAAATATATATCTCTGGATAATTTTCAAAGTCAAAATCTATTAAATTCCGGATGGAGCAGTGGAGACGAAATTTCTACGGGACCCCACTTTAACTTTTCTGTACCATTAAAAAATTTGATGGGATTTGCTGAGGATTATAAAAAAGTTTTGCTAAATTGTAAACATGAACTAGTGTTGATGCTTACTAAGAATCTTGGTGATGTGTTTGAACAAACCAGAAATGAACAAACTTTTAAGTTGGAAATGACGAATATAACCTGGAAAATTCCCCATGTAACTCCGAGCGATTTTGCAAAAATTAAGATGTACGATATTATTAAAAGTGGTGTAAACCTACCAATTGCATTCCGGAGTTGGGATTCATATGTTAACCCCAAATTGGGGTATGGAAGTCAACACAGTTGGAATGTGAAATTGTCGGCTAACCGCGAAAAACCAAGATTTGCCATAATTGGGTTTACACTAAATGGAGAACTTATCACAAATAACTTATCAAACTTGAAAGTTCACTTGAATTCTGAGTCATATCCATATGATAATCTAAATGTTGATTTTAGTATGAATCAATATGCACACCTATATGAAATGTATACAAGATTTCAATCTAGTTACTGTAATCGTGAATCAGAACCATTTTTGACCCCAAATTAATTTAAATTGAAGGCCCCTATTATTGTGGTTGATCTTTCATATCAAAACGAATCAGTGAAAACTGGTCCTATTGATGTGAGAATTTCAATATAACTAAAGACACCAAGTCATGAAAATACCCAAGCTTACTGTCTCCTCATACATGACCGTTTAGTTGAATATAACCCATTAAACGGACTAGTACAACGAGTTGTTTAACATTAGAAAAATGTTGAAAGATACTGTTTCGATTGATGTTCAAGGTTTCTTTGATAATAATAATAATTTTATTCTAAAGGAAATTGGAATTGTATTCGAAAAAGATCCAAACTTGAATAATAGTTTTTTAATAGAACCACCATATGATTTTACTTTGCTAAATACAAAATCTCGAAAGACTGCAATTTGGTTAACCAATACACATCAGAAAATTTTTTGGAACGATGGAGAAAATAGTTTTCCACAAACTCGAAAGTATCTAAGGACAATTACAAGCGGAAAACAAATTATTTGTAAAGGTGTGGAAAAGAAACGATTTCTACAGAAGTTTTTTGGGAGTCGTCAGCTCATTGATATCGAGAAAATGGGCTGTCCGTCATTAAACAGGTTTAGCGGGGTTTGTGCTCTTAACAATGCATACATTATTTTGACATTTTTTAAAAGTAGCTCCAAAACAATAAAATCATTTTTATACATCATTTTAAAGTTGAGACTAGATGTGTAAAGACCTACAAGAAAATAAAATTAACAAAATGAAATTTCATGAGGAAATTGACCAATTTATTGAACAATTTAAAGAACAGATAATTGGTCAGCATTTTCAAAACCTTCTAAACACAAAAACTATGTTCATGAATCGAGGTGGACATGATCTCAAAACTACGAATTATGGTGAACACTTTACCTTTTGTAATCCAGAAATGACGTCGGAAACGTGCGCCTGCTTCTTCTATGTAAATCGCCGGAATCAAAGCAGAAAATTAATTTCTATATATAATAAAAATGTTCACAATACCAAAATAAATGAATAAATGTATTATTATGCTAAAAAATAAACTTCTGACTGTTTATTTCGAGTTAAAATTACAGGTACGGAGAATGGAAAATATTTCATTGACTGAGATATGTCGGCTACTTGCGAGTTGTTGCGCGGTCGTGATTTCAACCCCTATTATGGGACGTATTAGAGCTAGCAGTCAGCCATGAGGTCGTTGGCGTGAGGCCCATGATCTTGTCAATGACGTGCGCCTTTAGGCTTGTACATGTGTCCCTTTTATTGCGCTTGTCAATGAGCGTGCGCCTTCAGGCTTGTGCATGTGTCCCTTTTATTGCGGTCAGGTAATGGAAAAAATGTAGAAAATAGTGAAAAAAGCTTGAGAATTCAAAATCCTGAGAGTGCCGACGAAGTCAATACCGTCAATAAAAATATAAATATCTTGGGAATTCAAAATCCTGAGGGTGCCGATGAAGTCAATACCGTCAATAAAAATATAAATATCTTGGGAATTCAAAATCCTGAGAGTGCCGACGAAGTAAATACCGTCAATAAGAATACAAATATCTCGGGAATTCAAAATCCTGAGAGTGCCGACGAAGTAATTACCGTCAAAAATCAAATAAATAAAAATCGTTTGAAATATAAAAATTTCAAGCCCGCCGTCGTTGAGTTATCCGACAAACAACAGATAAACAATATAGGTACTGATCAATTAGACGGACTACAGGAGAAAATAGTTCTCTATATTGAAAAAGAGCATTCAAAGATAAATATGCCAATTCCTTTTAGAACAGACATAAAGGGTCAAATAAATCTTATTCACGACAGGCCAATATGCGGGAAACAATATCCGTACGCTTTTCTGTCAATATGTCTAGATCACTTGCATTATCCTTGAATGGAAATAGTTCCATTATAAATACAAACTTTTTTCCACCTATCGATTCAATTCGATATGAGTGTGCTCTTATCGATTTTAATATGTATAATTCGATTCCAAATATTGATGAAAAAAATAACCTCTTCCACATCGGTGACAAGATTATTACAATTACAACTGGGTCATATGAGTTAAATGATATCACCGATTTCATTTACAATAAACTAAATGACTATAACCTTGAAAATACATTTAAAATTCAAAGTAATAATAATACACTTCAAGTTGAAACAACTACCATGCGAGAGTCAGTTTACTTTAATAAGGAAAGATCGGTTGGACAACTGTTTGGTTTCCATCAAAAAGTACTAGAACCACATCCTACAAAAACCTATCGATCAGATCAGACCGTGAACATATTAAAAATTAATACAATTCGTTTGGAATGTAATATAATCAGCGGTTCATATGTAGATAATACACCGAATCATACATTACATGAGTTTGGCATTAATGTTCCGCCTGGGTATAAAATGACAGTGACACCACATAACCTAATTTATTTACCAATCAACTGTGACGAAATAAGCACACTATCTATACGCATAGTTGATCAAAACGGTGATTTGGTGAATTTACGTGGTGAAAACGTTTCGATTCGCATGCACATTCGGTTAATAGAATGATTATTTATAATAAAAGACGTAGCTTAAGTCCTCAGCCAAGCATTACTTATTGTAATGCTATAGAAAGAGGATCAACAGTAAAAAGAAGCTCACTTACTTTAAAAAATAAACTATTTTTAAAGTCGTTAGGCTTGAAGCTTCAAGTATAATATAAAAGGTGGAAAGGAAAACAATGAACGAAATTTTAAATGTTTGAGAAAAGGTTTACTCAGATGAGAGTATTTCGAAGAAAGAGTTTCATACTTATTCATCGTATAATCAAACATTTAAACCAAACGATGAAATTCGAATTACTATTCAAAATCAAGACTTGTACGTGCTTCCTCACGAAAGTAACCTTAATTTTCAAGGAATTATTAGAAAAGATTCACCGAATGGACCTACAACTGATAATGTTACCACTTTCATTAAAAATAATTGTATGGCTTACTTTTTGGATGAAATTAAGTACGAAATAAATGGATGTGAGATCGATAAAACACGATTTGTCGGTATGACTACAACCCTAAAAAAATATATATCTCTGGATAATTTTCAAAGTCAAAATCTATTAAATTCCGGATGGAGCAGTGGAGACGAAATTTCTACGGGACCCCACTTTAACTTTTCTGTACCATTAAAAAATTTGATGGGATTTGCTGAGGATTATAAAAAAGTTTTGCTAAATTGTAAACATGAACTAGTGTTGATGCTAACTAAGAATCTTGGTGATGTGTTTGAACAAACCAGAAATGAACAAACTTTTAAGTTGGAAATGACGAATATAACCTGGAAAATTCCCCATCTAACTCCGAGCGATTTTGCAAAAATTAAGATGTACGATATTATTAAAAGTGGTGTAAACCTACCAATTGCATTCCGGAGTTGGGATTCATATGTTAACCCCAAATTGGGGTATGGAAGTCAACACAGTTGGAATGTGAAATTGTCGGCTAACCGCGAAAAACCAAGATTTGCCATAATTGGGTTTACACTAAATGGAGAACTTATCACAAATAACTTATCAAACTTGAAAGTTCACTTGAATTCTGAGTCATATCCATATGATAATCTAAATGTTGATTTTAGTAAGAATCAATATGCACACCTATATGAAATGTATACAAGATTTCAATCTAGTTACTGTAATCGTGAATCAGAACCATTTTTGACCCCAAATTAATTTAAATTGAAGGCCCCTATTATTGTGGTTGATCTTTCATATCAAAACGAATCAGTGAAAACTGGTCCTATTGATGTGAGAATTTCAATATAACTGAAGACACCAAGTCATGAAAATACCCAAGCTTACTGTCTCCTCATACATGACCGTTTAGTTGAATATAACCCATTAAACGGACTAGTACAACGAGTTGTTTAACATTAGAAAAATGTTGAAAGATACTGTTTCGATTGATGTTCAAGGTTTCTTTGATAATAATAATAATTTTATTCTAAAGGAAATTGGAATTGTATTCGAAAAAGATCCAAACTTGAATAATAGTTTTTTAATAGAACCACCATATGATTTTACTTTGCTAAATACAAAATCTCGAAAGACTGCAATTTGGTTAACCAATACACATCACAAAATTTTTTGGAACTTTGGAGAAAATAGTTTTCCACAAACTCGAAAGTATCTAAGGACAATTACAAGCGGAAAACAAATTATTTGTAAAGGTGTGGAAAAGAAACGATTTCTACAGAAGTTTTTTGGGAGTCGTCAGCTCATTGATATCGAGAAAATGGGCTGTCCGTCATTAAACAGGTTTAAAGGAAACCGGGTTCCCTATTGTGAAACACACCTTAAGGGCGGGGTTTGTGCTCTTAACAATGCATACATTATTTTGACATTTTTTAAAAGTAGCTCCAAAACAATAAAATCATTTTTATTCATCATTTTAAAGTTTAGACTAGATTTGTAAAGACCTACAAGAAAATAAAATTAACAAAATGAAATTTCATGAGGAAATTGACCAATTTATTGAACAATTTAAAGAACAGATAATTGGTCAGCATTTTCAAAACCTTCTAAACACAAAAACTATGTTCATGAATCGAGGTGGACATGATCTCAAAACTACGAATTATGGTGAACACTTTACATTTTGTAATCCAGAAGTGGCGTCGGAAACGTGATCCTGCCTTTTCTATGCAAATCACCAAAATGAAGCCAGAAAATTAATATCAATATATAATAAAAATGTTCACAATACCAAAATAAATGAATAAATGTATTATTATGCTAAAAAATAAACTTCTGACTGTTTATTTCGAGTTAAAATTACAGGTACGGAGAATGGAAAATATTTCATTGACTGAGATATGTCGGCTACTTGCGAGTTGTTGCGCGGTCGTGATTTCAACCCCTATTATGGGACGTATTAGAGCTAGCAGTCAGCCATGAGGTCGTTGGCGTGAGGCCCATGATCTTGTCAATGAGCGTGCGCCTTTAGGCTTGTGCATGTGTCCCTTTTATTGCGCTTGTCAATGAGCGTGCGCCTTCAGGCTTGTGCATGTGTCCCTTTTATTGCGGTCAGGTAATGGAAAAAATGTAGAAAATAGTGAAAAAAGCTTGAGAATTCAAAATCCTGAGAGTGCCGACGAAGTCAATACCGTCAATAAAAATATAAATATCTTGGGAATTCAAAATCCTGAGGGTGCCGATGAAGTCAATACCGTCAATAAAAATATAAATATCTTGGGAATTCAAAATCCTGAGAGTGCCGACGAAGTAAATACCGTCAATAAGAATACAAATATCTCGGGAATTCAAAATCCTGAGAGTGCCGACGAAGTAATTACCGTCAAAAATCAAATAAATAAAAATCGTTTGAAATATAAAAATTTCAAGCCCGCCGTCGTTGAGTTATCCGACAAACAACAGATAAACAATATAGGTACTGATCAATTAGACGGACTACAGGAGAAAATAGTTCTCTATATTGAAAAAGAGCATTCAAAGATAAATATGCCAATTCCTTTTAGAACAGACATAAAGGGTCAAATAAATCTTATTCACGACAGGCCAATATGCGGGAAACAATATCCGTACGCTTTTTCTGTCACCGACTTCGTGAACAGCGATATCAGTAGAATGTTAGCAGAGGAAATTATAAGGCCTAGTCGAAGCCCTTATAATTCACCAGTTCTGGTAGTCCCAAAGAAAGGAGAAAATCAAGACGGAAGCCGTAAATTAAGACTGGTCATTGACTATAAGAAATTAAATGAAAGTATCATACCTGACAGGTACCCAATGCAAGACCCATCAGTAATTCTATCTAATTTGGGAAAAGCAAGATATTCTTCAACAATAGATTTAGAATCAGGTTTTCATCAGATATTAATGAAAGAATCTGAAGTAGAAAAAACATCTTTTCAATTAATAATGGAAAATACGAATTTTTAAGAATGCCATTCGGACTAACAAATGCACCAAGAATTTTTCAGAGAGCAATGGTCGACATCCTAAGAGAACAAGGTTAGGTTAGGTTAGGGCGGCTTTAGGACTATAGTCCGACACACTTAGACCTCAATGGGCACATTGTGATACCGCATGATCTCGTTTTTCCATCTCTAGGGTCCCGTTTCTAGTAGTTTCAGCCTGTGTTAAGCCGATCAGCATGTCTTCCACCCGGAAGATTTAATAAAGGCACTTATGTTTTTGAGATTAATCTCCGATATTTCGGTAAGATCGTCGATGAAGGGGCTTCAGTCTGAGTCTGCATAGGGCTGGGCAGAAGCAGAAAAGGTGTTCACCGTTTCCACTTCTTCCTTATCCCTACAGCTTCTGCAGAAATCATTTTGCGGGGCTTTTAGCCTGCCGGCATGTGCTCCAACAAGCCAGTGGCCTGTAAGAGCTCGAATCAACATGCCACACTCTGTGCGGCTGAGTTTGAGTAACTCCGAGGTTTTTTTGTTGTTTATCACAGGCCATGTCTGGTGAGAGATGCGACACTGTGGTGCGTTTTGCCAGTGGGTGTTGGCTAGTGTGTTGAAGTAGTTTTTTATATTTAGCTTGCAAGTAGCCATGGGCATACCAACATTCTCCTCTCGTGGGAGGAGAGGCTTGGTGGTGCCCTGCCTGGCTAATTCATCCCCTATGCAGTTGCCTACGATGTCCCGGTGACCCGGAACCCATATTAGGCTGATATAGAATGTATAGAAACTGTATAGAAACAGATTGCGTCCGTCGTGCCCGGTCGGCCCTGTTCCCATCCCTCTCTATCAGGAATCAGGGCCTCAAAGGGTGTGTGACTATATTCAATGGATTCGCATAGATCCGTGATCTTCGGAATCGATTTATCATGCTGGAGAATTTTAGCATGGCCATAAAATTGGGCTTTCCACTGCGCTGTGTCCCTCAGTCGAATAGCTGCCGATTTGGCCCTTTCCATGCCTGCTAAGTCCAGGCTAGGGAGGTTAAAGATCGCATTCACCGCTTCATTCGGGGTGGTTCGAAGGGCTCCACTAATACACAAAGCCGCCATTCGCTGTACTTTGTTTAGAGGAGTCAGTATGCATTGATTCTGTAAAGCGGTCTACCACAGAGCCACTCCATATAATAGGATTGGCTTGACTACCGCTGTGTATATCCAGTTGACTATTCTAGGGGACATGCCCCATCTTAGCCCAATTGCTTTTTTACGGGAGTAAAGTGCAATGGTCGCTTTTTTGGTTCTCTCTTGGTTGTTTAAGCCCCTTTTGAGGCGCTTATCTAGTACTAACCCCAAGTACCTGGCGTGATCGCTAAAAGAGAGATTGCGATTGTTTAGAATGGGTGGGTTAAGTTGTGGATTTTGTACCTATTTGTAAATAGAACAAGTTCTGTTTTCGAGGGATTTACCCCGAGTCCGTTCGCTATCGTCGTTTAGCGGCCATAAGATCGCAAGGTGTTTGTGGATATTTTCCATTAAAGATGATGGCGACGTCGTCTGCGTATGCCACAACCTTACAACCTCTTTCCTTATTAAACCGATCTTTCCTTATTAAAGTAAACTGACTCTCGCATGGTAGTTGTTTCAACTTGAAGTGTATTATTATTACTTTGAATTTTAAATGTATTTTCAAGGTTATAGTCATTTAGTTTATTGTAAATGAAATCGGTGATATCATTTAACTCATATGACCCAGTTGTAATTGTAATAATCTTGTCACCGATGTGGAAGAGGTTATTTTTTTCATCAATATTTGGAATCGAATTATACATATTAAAATCGATAAGAGCACACTCATATCGAATTGAATCGATAGGTGGAAAAAAGTTTGTATTTATAATGGAACTATTTCCATTCAAGGATAATGCAAGTGATCTAGACATATTGACAGAAAAGCGTACGGATATTGTTTCCCGCATATTGGCCTGTCGTGAATAAGATTTATTTGACCCTTTATGTCTGTTTTAAAAGGAATTGGCATATTTATCTTTGAATGCTCTTTTTCAATATAGAGAACTATTTTCTCCTGTAGTCCGTCTAATTGATCAGTACCTATATTGTTTATCTGTTGTTTGTCGGATAACTCAACGACGGCGGGCTTGAAATTTTTATATTTCAAACGATTTTTATTTATTTGATTTTTGACGGTAATTACTTCGTCGGCACTCTCAGGATTTTGAATTCCCGAGATATTTGTATTCTTATTGACGGTATTTACTTCGTCGGCACTCTCAGGATTTTGAATTCCCAAGATATTTATATTTTTATTGACGGTATTGACTTCATCGGCACCCTCAGGATTTTGAATTCCCAAGATATTTATATTTTTATTGACGGTATTGACTTCGTCGGCACTCTCAGGATTTTGAATTCTCAAGCTTTTTTCACTATTTTCTACATTTTTTCCATTACCTGACCGCAATAAAAGGGACACATGCACAAGCCTGAAGGCGCACGCTCATTGACAAGCGCAATAAAAGGGACACATGCACAAGCCTAAAGGCGCACGCTCATTGACAAGATCATGGGCCTCACGCCAACGACCTCATGGCTGACTGCTAGCTCTAATACGTCCCATAATAGGGGTTGAAATCACGACCGCGCAACAACTCGCAAGTAGCCGACATATCTCAGTCAATGAAATATTTTCCATTCTCCGTACCTGTAATTTTAACTCGAAATAAACAGTCAGAAGTTTATTTTTTAGCATAATAATACATTTATTCATTTATTTTGGTATTGCGAACATTTTTATTATATATAGAAATTAATTTTCTGCTTTGATTCCGGCGACTTACATAGAAGAAACAGGCGCACGTTTCCGACGTCATTTCTGGATTACAAAATGTAAAGTGTTCACCATAATTCGTAGTTTTGAGATCATGTCCACCTCGATTCATGAACATAGTTTTTGTGTTTAGAAGGTTTTGAAAATGCTGACCAATTATCTGTTCTTTAAATTGTTCAATAAATTGGTCAATTTCCTCATGAAATTTCATTTTGTTAATTTTATTTTCTTGTAGGTCTTTACACATCTAGTCTCAACTTTAAAATGATGTATAAAAATGATTTTATTGTTTTGGAGCTACTTTTAAAAAATGTTAAAATAATGTATGCATTGTTAAGAGCACAAACCCCGCCCTTAAGGTGTGTTTCACAATAGGGAACCCGGTTTCCTTTAAACCTGTTTAATGACGGACAGCCCATTTTCTCGATATCAATGAGCTGACGACTCCCAAAAAACTTCTGTAGAAATCGTTTCTTTTCCACACCTTTACAAATAATTTGTTTTCCGCTTGTAATTGTCCTTAGATACTTTCGAGTTTGTGGAAAACTATTTTCTCCATCGTTCCAAAAAATTTTGTGATGTGTATTGGTTAACCAAATTGCAGTCTTTCGAGATTTTGTATTTAGCAAAGTAAAATCATATGGTGGTTCTATTAAAAAACTATTATTCAAGTTTGGATCTTTTTCGAATACAATTCCAATTTCCTTTAGAATAAAATTATTATTATTATCAAAGAAACCTTGAACATCAATCGAAACAGTATCTTTCAACATTTTTCTAATGTTAAACAACTCGTTGTACTAGTCCGTTTAATGGGTTATATTCAACTAAACGGTCATGTATGAGGAGACAGTAAGCTTGGGTATTTTCATGACTTGGTGTCTTCAGTTATATTGAAATTCTCACATCAATAGGACCAGTTTTCACTGATTCGTTTTGATATGAAAGATCAACCACAATAATAGGGGCCTTCAATTTAAATTAATTTGGGGTCAAAAATGGTTCTGATTCACGATTACAGTAACTAGATTGAAATCTTGTATACATTTCATATAGGTGTGCATATTGAATCTTACTAAAATCAACATTTAGATTATCATATGGATATGACTCAGAATTCAAGTGAACTTTCAAGTTTGATAAGTTATTTGTGATAAGTTCTCCATTTAGTGTAAACCCAATTATGGCAAATCTTGGTTTTTCGCGGTTAGCCGACAATTTCACATTCCAACTGTGTTGACTTCCATACCCCAATTTGGGGTTAACATATGAATCCCAACTCCGGAATGCAATTGGTAGGCATACACCACTTTTAATAATATCGTACATCTTAATTTTTGCAAAATCGCTCGGAGTTACATGGGGAATTTTCCAGGTTATATTCGTCATTTCCAACTTAAAAGTTTGTTCATTTCTGGTTTGTTCAAACACATCACCAAGATTCTTAGTTAGCATCAACACTAGTTCATGTTTACAATTTAGCAAAACTTTTTTATAATCCTCAGCAAATCCCATCAACTTTTTTAATGGTACAGAAAAGTTAAAGTGGGGTCCCGTAGAAATTTCGTCTCCACTGCTCCATCCGGAATTTAATAGATTTTGACTTTGAAAATTATCCAGAGATATATATTTTTTTAGGGTTGTAGTCATACCGACAAATCGTGTTTTATCGATCTCACATCTATTGATTTCGTACTTAATTTCATCCAAAAAGTAAGCCATACAATTATTTTTAATGAAAGTGGTAACATTATCAGTTGTAGGTCCATTCGGTGAATCTTTTCTAATAATTCCTTGAAAATTAAGGTTACTTTCGTGAGGAAGCACGTACAAGTCTTGATTTTGAATAGTAATTCGAATTTCATCGTTTGGTTTAAATGTTTGATTATACGATGAATAAGTATGAAACTCTTTCTTCGAAATACTCTTATCTGAGTAAACCTTTTCTCAAACATTTAAAATTTCGTTCATTGTTTTCCTTTCCACCTTTTATATTATACTTGAAGCTTCAAGCCTAACGACTTTAAAAATAGTTTATTTTTCAAAGTAAGTGAGCTTCTTTTTACTGTTGATCCTCTTTTTATAGCTTTACAATAAGAAATGCTTGGCTGAGGACTTAAGCTACGTCTTTTATTATAAATAATCTTTTATTATAAATAATCATTCTATTAACCGAATGTGCATGCGAATCGAAACGTTTTCACCACGTAAATTCACCAAATCACCGTTTTGATCAACTATGCGTATAGATAGTGTGCTTATTTCGTCACAGTTGATTGGTAAATAAATTAGGTTATGTGGTGTCACTGTCATTTTATACCCAGGCGGAACATTAATGCCAAACTCATGTAATGTATGATTCGGTGTATTATCTACATATGAACCGCTGATTATATTACATTCCAAACGAATTGTATTAATTTTTAATATGTTCACGGTCTGATCTGATCGATAGGTTTTTGTAGGATGTGGTTCTAGTACTTTTTGATGGAAACCAAACAGTTGTCCAACCGATCTTTCCTTATTAAAGTAAACTGACTCTCGCATGGTAGTTGTTTCAACTTGAAGTGTATTATTATTACTTTGAATTTTAAATGTATTTTCAAGGTTATAGTCATTTAGTTTATTGTAAATGAAATCGGTGATATCATTTAACTCATATGACCCAGTTGTAATTGTAATAATCTTGTCACCGATGTGGAAGAGGTTATTTTTTTCATCAATATTTGGAATCGAATTATACATATTAAAATCGATAAGAGCACACTCATATCGAATTGAATCGATAGGTGGAAAAAAGTTTGTATTTATAATGGAACTATTTCCATTCAAGGATAATGCAAGTGATCTAGACATATTGAAATCTCTTGATAAACTGTGGCATTGTAGGTGTCTAACCAAGCTTTATATTGAAATTACTCTTTAAATCATAATAAATTGATCAAATCCTTTTCTGTATCTTCCGTTATCCATTTCGTTATCCTTGCTAATTAATAGGAATCCGTGCTTGTCCTTCCAACATTTTTGACAAATTTTCACAAATGTTTCATCATTCATATCAGTGTTAATATGGTCCCGATATATATGCCGCATATTTAAATCATCTTGTTTAAACATTCTAATAAAGTTGGCATTGTCACGAATCAGATTTTTAGGTATATGACTATACGTTTGACATAAATAAAACGAGTCGATATTTTTATGTCGACCCATACAAAAATAAGATCTTATGTTATCTTGTTTTTCACAAGCTCCGTCATCGAATATCATAATGGAATTGTTTTTAGCTTCACTGGGGTCTAGTACACCCTCATTATGGTAGAATGTATGATATCCCATTCCTTTAATCGGTTTGATTAATTTCTCCAAGTACTCATATTTAGGTTGATATAAACTTTTTGAAAATATATAAACATTTTCGAATTTTAATTAGACTTAACATAATATTAGTTTTAACACATTTCGAAGGCCCAACAATTAGAGCCCTTATTGTGTTCGGTAAGAGAGCACTATGTCGTGGCGGTAGATTTTTCTCGTTTCCATCGTTAATATTTCTAACTAAAATTTTTTGTTTTTGACTTATTAAAGGCATCAATTAATCTAATGTACCTCATTCAATGAGAAATCTTTGATGATTAAACATCAATAAAATGGGGAAACGTTTTTATAATCGCATCAGTCGTATTTTTAATTGTCGATAAGCTAATCAATACATTACCGTTTGAAGCCCATATTCCGGGATATAATTTTTGTGGACCGGGTACAAAGTTACAGAAACGGTTGGAACATGGTGATCAAGGAATAAACCCATTGGATGAAGCTTGCAAAGAGCACGATATTGCATATTCTCAAAACAAGGCATTGAATGAACGACATAGGGCAGACTTCATATTAATTGACAAAGCCTGGTCGTGTGTCAAGGCACCAGACAGCAGTCTTGGTAAAAAATCAGCAGCATACTTTGCTACAAATATAATGAAAGCCAAGAAAAAATTTGGTATGGGATTGAATAAAACGGAAAAGAAAGGAAAGAGAAAGATATTGAAGAACAAAATGAAGAAGACAAACCTTTCGACTGTTATTAATGTTGCTACTAAGACATTAAAAAAACAAAAACCATTAGACATTATGAGTGCAATTAAAGTTGCACGTAAATCAATTCATCAATCAATCGGTTCTAAAAAAAATGTTAAAGTACCTCGTGTAATTAATGTACCCAAAATTGGAGTTTTTCTACCAATCGTGCCGATCTTGACAGCCCTCAGCGCTCTTGGTAGTTTAGCAAGTGGTAGTGCAGCAATTGCAAAAACAATTAACAATGCGAGAATGGCTAAAGAAGATATGGAGGAGAAAAAACGTCACAACAGGAAAATTGAAAGTGTTGCTGTAGGAGAAGGATTATATCTCAAGCCCTATAGAAAGGGTTTTGGTTTCTTTCTTAAGCCCTACAGTAAGGGGAAAGGAATTAAGAAGCGAAAAAACTAATTTCACTGCTACCCAATATACCACTATCAAATATAGACATTATACATTTTGCTAAGAAATATATCCCACATTTTAGAGGGGTGTTTATGAGAGATCTACTTCCAGAAGCACCAAAAAGTCGGGAGTGTGGTATAGTAAACCTAGATAATTCACGATCAAGTGGTACACATTGGGTTGCATATAATAAAAATAAAAATAATATACATTATTTCGATAGTCTTGGAAATCTTCAGCCACCTAGAGAAGTTGTGAAATACTTGGGTCATAGAATACAATACAATTACGATAGAGTTCAAGACTTTGATACATACAACTGTGGACACCTGTGCCTCGCTTTTCTACTTTCTTTCGTAGAAGATGTGGAGACAAAACCGGTATATTTAAATGGTTAATTTACATTTGGGGGGTTGAAAATCAATGTATGGGTACGTGTATGTGTGAACTCTGTATAGTATAAAAAGTGGACCTGCACGCGTTCAAATTCACAGTCTAAGATTTTACTTCACCTCGAACGTCATCTAGAGGACAAGAATTTTTGATCATTCTTAACAAAAAAACTATAACAGCTCATAACAGCTCAAAACAGCTGGTGACCAGCTTATAACAACTAATAAACAACCAGTTAACAGCTACTAAACAGATAATAACCATCTAATAACAGCTATTAACCAGCTAAAACAAGTAGTAAGCAAGTACGCAACAAGTACTGAACAACTGCTATACAGGTAGTAAACATCAAAATACAGCTAAATACAACGTGGAACAACTGCACCAAGTCCAAAAACCTCAACAACCATCATGAATCAGGAAAACCAGATGAATATTGTAATTAAAAAGTTCAATAAATTTAATAAAAAGACACTGCTATCGAAGACAAGGATGCCTGAAAATGTAAGATTCCCGATCCTCAAGGCGGAGCGCAAAACAACAAAGGTTGGAGAATCTATTGCTCTCGAGTTGGAGGAGCACATCCTGTACATGCCGGAAAGGTACACCTCTCTTCAAGATGATATCATCAATGAAATGGTTGAAATGGTCAGTAATCATTAAAAAGATTGAGATTTTAAGAATATAACAATAAATACACTTTTTCAAATATAATGAAGAAAATGTATCGAATCTTTTTTATTCGGAAATAATATAAAAATATTACAGATTATGGCGTTCCCTAAACAGTATTTGTTTAGTAACTGAGGAGTGACTACATGAATTCCGGAAATTTAAAATCTTTTACCTATAAAGTTTGTAAAATATACTACAATGAATATTTTGTCACAGTTAACCAAAGCTAGATTTGCTTTGAAGCGAAAATTCGATGATCTCAAACAAGTCAAAAATCATACGAATTAACAATTGAAAGAGACTTTTAAACCTATTACTAAACCCTTACATGAACTTGTTAAGGAAAATGAGAAACAAAAGATTTCTAATGTAAAAGATAGTATAAAAGTAAAGCGTGAAATGAAGCAATTTAAAACATACGATGGTGATGAGAGAGAGCTTGACGATTTCTAATTTACAACTAATGAGAAAGATCTGCAGTCTAATCGAAACATAACTCCACCAAGGTCTTTCGATGATAGTGATTCCTATAATCAATTCTTTTCACAGACGAATATTGAGGATGATATAGAAGATGAGAAAAAGGAGACGGAAAAGAGTGAAGAAGAAGAAGGGACAACACCCTTACCAATGTATACAGGAGAGGCCGATATGGGTGTGGATGCAGAGCTAGAAGATAATAACACTAGTTATAATTATGATTTTAATATCAGTAATTTGACCAGATAAAGGTTATGGACCTAAAAAAACTGCAAACAATTCAATAACATTGGGAGATAAAGAATTAAAAGTTAAAGATAATAAAATAACATTTTCTAGTGGAATGAGTTCTGATCTGACTCCTGGTCTGTACTCTCTAATTTTTCCTAGTAAACCTGAAAACTATGATGATCAAGACTTGAAAATGTATAAAAAAATTATTTTAGAAACGAATATACATAGAGTAGGCTTTAAACCTAATAACAGAATCAAGGGTACACGAGCATACAAATATAGCCATATTATTAAGCAGTTGATAGACAAAGATTTCAGTCCTACAACGTCTACTCCACTTCGCTCAAAAACAGGTTTTGGTTACATGACTCTTCAGAAATCAAATCCAAACTATGTATATTGGAATGATGTAAATGAGTTAGTCGAACGATTGGAAATTTTAGTAGCATCAAAAGGAGCGGGTAACACCAGCCGCAACAACGAAATTTTTTCAATATTAGAGGAATTGCGTGAAGAAAGGCTTATAATTTAATGGGTATAAATAAGAAATACAAATATGTTTTACATTTATAAACATCATGTCTGTCGACAAGTTTGGACATTTTTCTGTTGATAAGGAACGATCAGAAAATTTGAAAGGACGTGTTAATTCTACTGAGGGATTATTCATCGATGAGGATGGTAATCTAAATGCTCAAAATAAACGTATCAAAAACGGATCTAAGCCTTTAGACAACAATGATCTAGCAACGAAACAATATACTGATGAGATTCTCGGAAAGTTGGGAGAAGATTTAAGAAAAATTATAACTCAAAATGTTAATCGTCGACTCTCAAAAATTTCAAGCTTAGAAAATAAAATTGAATTGAATAATAAGAGGGCAGACAGCGCTGACCAAATTTTTGACAAAATTCTGGAAAAGATTAAAACCATTGAGGACTATATATTTAAATATGTAACAAAACCGATATCATTACCGAAAAGAAACACAATTGAGTTAGAAGGTGTCGCTTTTCAACCTATTAGAAGAATATGATTAAGCAAGAAATCGTAAATGAGTTGCACGGACCATCTCGAAAAAACTTTTAACGAAGACGAGTCATTACAAGGGGTATAACCGATCTGTGGCAAGCAGATTTGGTTGAAATGGGAGCCTGTTCAAAATGTAATGATGGGTACCGATACTTGTTGACTGTTATAAACACATTTTCAAAATATGCTTGGGGTGAGGCATTAAAATCAAAAAATGCAAATGATGTTTCCCAAGCCATGGAGAGAATATTTAAATCGGGTCATGGAACACCAAAAAACCTGCAAACTGATGATGGCACTGAATTTGTTACGTGGGCATATTAGTGCCCGAGTCCTGACAAGGACTTGGGCCGAGGGAGAGGCGTCCGATATTCTGGCACCATTTGCCGGCATAAGCTACGTCGTATTCGGGTCGTGGGATCTTGGTAAGCCTCTCTCCTCTCCAACATAACGAGAATAAATATTAAAAGTGCCTGGAAAATAATATCAGTTCATAAAGTTCGTCAGTCGTCAGTCCACACTGCCCCACAAGCTTAGCTGTAGCTTGATCGCAATACGATCGGGCTGTGTTTTGGCCATATTCCCTCCCCTTCACACATTCGTGTGCCAATGGATCGTCGCAGGCCGCGCAATACGATCCCCTATTGTCAAGGTTAATAGAGCTCTAGCACTTCATGTTTTGATATTCTTTTACATTACAAATTTATTGGATAATATTTATATCGGCGAGTGCCGTGAATGAATACCATAATGTTGGCTAAATCATATGGAAATTAAACTAATTGACAATATTTGGTTAGCGGAGAGTATCGAATTTACCACCGGTGAAGGTGCACACATCAGCAAAATGCTGACTATTCACGACTACAAACGTCGCTCAGAGGGCTCTTGCAATTGTCATACAATAACAAGGCTGATACTCGCCGCTGGAAAAGTTTATATTAGTCTATAAAACTGTAGGATACTGCACGGATATTTATATATTTATGTTTATAAGAAAGGAACCGTGTTACGACAAACTTACCCCCTCTCTAAATCCTGGGCGATGAGATCTCGACGCTCCGGATCCTGGGCTTTGGAAAATATTATATTGGATATATATATATATAAATATACGTGCACCAAAATACGGCTGTTCTTAGGTATACCAATTCACTTAAACACAAAATATATAGTTATATTATGCCAGAGGCATGCGACTTCTTCAACGGCTGTTCATCATGATTCGCACTTTGTCTATCGATTCGGTTGGTTTAAATGTATTTCAGTGCATGTTTGAATGCTTCCAATGTTTTTTTGTTGATTTTCACTTGTTCTTCAATTGTATTATAAGAGGATATTGGTCTTGGGTTATGCTTCACTTTGGTTGGCTCGATTAACACATTTATATTGCATCACTACTTTCTCCGACGTATGCTATTGGTCGCTACGCCTCTGAACGGATGGCTCCTACAGCTGAACAATTTTTAGGAGCATGGGGATTACGGGTACTGCGGCTACAAAACATCACAGTATGACAGCTGTCGTCCTTATTATTGATCCTCTCCACGTTCTTTGATGACAATGGCGGCGCTGGTCCAACACATAAGAATCTTTCGAGCAGCGATTTGTGTCCTCCTCAAGGACTGTTGGATATGGTGGCTGGTCCTGGTGGCAGAAGACTCCGTGGACGACTACCCCAGGGAAAGTCGCCTTCCCTCGGAGCTGCCGGCTTCCGTCAGCAAGACACACAAATGGATTCTCTCCCCTAAGCTCTATTTGTCTAAGGTCTTTTATACCAGACTAGAGCTTTTACTTGGCTGCCGGTATGGATCGGATAAACTAGGTGTTCCCACCTAGGATTACTGTTTCTTGATATCTGCTATCTTGGGAGTCAACGGCCGGCTGTTGCCCTTTGCTAGCTACCGGAGTATGGTTACCAGTAGGTTGATCGTGGCCGTTGTTCTGGCCACGCGACACCCGAGAATTGCCGAATTGCATTTTCTTCTGCCTTTACCAGTATGAGTCTGGTTAGTCACTACACCCCTCCTCCTGTCTAAAGATTCGTCGTTGTTTCTCTATGTGTATCTTTCTATGTGGAGGGCGTACGTAACAGGCTCGAAGTGATCGATGCGGACCGCATGGAATGACTTCGCAAAAGGAATCTGCGTACGACCAACGTTGTCTGTTCCGTGTTTCTTCTCCTTTTTAGGCGCCCATTCACGTGTGGCTTCGACCCACTTCTCTGATCAAGAGTCTCATGATTTATCGGCTGAGCTGTTCGGGCTGATATCTCCACTGCTGTTGCTTTATGTTAAAGGTATATTATGTACTCTAGTATTTTTCATAACCTTGGCGCATGGAATTTGGGTTGTGATGTTTCCTCTTTTGATCTAACTGACGACCGATTAAATCACATTTATCAGAAATGTTTTATGTATATGTTTATAAGGTGTAAGAACGTTTGTACTATTAGAAAAGCTTTGAAGTGCTGGGCATGTTTTTCGCAGTACTTTTTAACCAGCGGTCCACTCGGAGACCCTCCCTTTTGAATTCTGCTAACGAAGTTAATGGGGATGTTAGCAGCAAGCCGCCCATCTGGGAGTTCATGTTGTCTTTCAAAAGCTCAACAAATTCATCTTCAGCGATTTTATGCTTCAGTTTGAAATGCAAGTTGTGCATATCGGAGACATAATCGCTGAAGGTTTCGTGCTGTCCTTGTTTGCGTTCCATTAATTCCTTGACTTTCATAAGGTCACTTCCGGTAGTGGAAAATGCTCGTTTCATTTCTTGGGTCAACGAATAGTAGTCAAAATCGTAGTCTTCTGCCTTGTCCTCCATTAACTGCCAATACCATTTGGTGGCCGCACCTGCCAGCAGAAGATGGAATTCCCGAAAGACTTGCTGGCGGCTGAGGTCGTACAATTCTTGTAATCGGTCTACGCGGAACAGGAAACTTTCAACTGTCATGCCGCGACCGCTTCCATCGAACTTTAGGTTCCATCTGTCTAATCTGACGTCTTTTGGTCTTGGTCCCTGGAATGATGAGCTCCGATCGATCTCTGGATGCAGTTGGTGACTCGTCTCCCTCTTGTTTGTTCTGGATTGCCGGTGGGACGGGGTGTCCATCCGCCTGGGTGTTCTTAACCGGTGCATCTGGCTACTAAGCATGTCCTGCGTTACTGGTTCCAGAGGCGGGGTCTCTTGGTATATCAAGAAGCTGTCCGTTGGATTCGGAACAGTTCGGGGCGGCGAAGGCAGTCCCTTCTGTTCGGGTCTCCTGGATGTCGGAGACTGCAATTCTGTTATCTGTGCCTTCAGCGCTTCTATCTGGGCACTCATTCCACGCTGCATTTCGTTGCTCTCCATCAATCTTTGTTCACGTCGCTCGGCAGCCTCTAAGTTGTCCTCCTCGTGCCTCTGAAATTGGGGAAGCATACTTGATCTCCCTTTCGGCGGTCCTAGGGGTAGATTCTCCCCTCCGGCGGCTCCTTCCATTTCAGTATATTGGTCCAAATTGTTTTCTTCGGACAGGGTATCTACCTGTCCTGGCTGATTCTGTGCGAGCTTCCACGGCTCTCTTTCAGATGAGTCTCCTAGCCTTGGTGCGCTCGCACTCCGGGGTTGGTGGTTGTCTCCGCGCGTTGTTGCTCGGGTCACTCTTCCGGTGCTGGGTTGGAATAAGACCTTCTTCTTGGCCCCCTTCATTTATATTATTTGACCTTCTTTAAAGGCCTCCGCTTTCTTTTTATAGCTTGTCACTTTGTGCGAATTAATACATGCACTAAAATTTGTCTTCACTTTTTTTGCGTTTTGGTATAAAAAGTTCACGTGATTCTTTTCAAAACACCCGGTCAGCGATGTATACGCTGAATAAGTCGACAATAAAAATGTTTATAAAATGGGGGTGCTTCTCTCTGCTTCTCAAGTTTCTCTTCGGTCAAGAATCGTCCGATATTTACGCCCCAAAAAAAAACAAAATAAATTTCCCTAACTAGGGGTGTTAGCCGCTTCTACACAACGCGGTTCCGCTAAGCTAACATGCCCTTACTTTCCCTTTTTCTAGACATCCCAAATGTTCCAAACGGAATGGCTGTGTCTAGATAAGGAATCTGTCCAAAAACCCCCTCCCGCCAGTCGTCGGAAAACGAGTTGTTTGACCGATCATTCTCGGGCTCCACAACCGTCTCCTATTTCTCTGGACTCGAACCAAGCAAACGACCGGACCAATGCCTAGTACGTTGTAGGGCGTTGGCTTTGCGTTTCCTGTCAGTTCCCCCACCCCCATTCTGTCCTGGATCGACAAACGAACAGTAGACCCGCACCGCAACTGCTAAATGCGTTACCGTAATGCTTGCGCTCCTGCTCTTTCTGGACTCGAACCAATTCAAACGACCGGGCAAATGCGTAGTACGTCGTGTGGCGTCGGCCAGAAAGCACCTATAAATTGTATTTACGTTAATTTTAACAAGTAGTCGTCGACACTTAGTTATAGGTATAGTATTATAAAAAAGGATAGCTCATAGTTCTTGATTTAAGGAAGTTCTGGTAAATTTGTCCATGAACAAAACAGAGAATTTCTAAGGTTAACAACATTTCAAAGCCAGGCCTCTATTCTGCGACAAAGTTCTGATTGAGTGGCCACTCAACACTGACAGTCACAGAAGTTGGGGACTTTACAGTTATTAATATAAAGACAAAAACAAATAAGTAGGTGCATATTTAAAATTATTTAAGTTCCCTGCTCTATAAAATAGTCAAATTACTCATGGCAAATAAAGATGGAAGCTTTGCCATACTTAGGTGCATCCACTCCGATACCGCAGGCATCGAGATGGTTGACCCTAATAAAATTCCTTAAGGAATATGAAAAATCCTAGCGTTGGGCGCCAATTCTGTTACGTGGGCATATTAGTGCCCGAGTCCTGACAAGGACTTGGGCCGAGGGAGAGGCGTCCGATATTCTGGCACCATTTGCCGGCATAAGCTACGTCGTATTCGGGTCGTGGGATCTTGGTAAGCCTCTCTCCTCTCCAACATAACGAGAATAAATGTTAAAAGTGCCTGGAAAATAATATCAGTTCATAAAGTTCGTCAGTCGTCAGTCCACACTGCCCCACAAGCTTTGCTGTAGCTTGATCGCAATACGATCGGGCTGTGTTTTGGCCATATTCCCTCCCCTTCACACATTCGTGTGCCAATCGTCGCAGGCCGCGCAATACGATCCCCTATTGTCAAGGTTGTCCGTCAAAAGTTATGTCATTGTTCTTGACCTACTCCACTTTTCGCGTCAGCACACCCCCTTAATAGAGCTCTAGCACTTCATGTTTTGATATCCTTTTACATTACAAATTTATTGGATAATATTTATATCGGCGAGTGCCGTGAATGAATAACATAATGTTGGCTAAATCATATGGAAATTAAACTAATTGACAATATTTGGTTAGCGGAGAATTTACCACCTGTGAAGGTGCACACATCAGCAAAATGCTGACTATTCACGACTACAAAACGTCGCTCAGAGAGCTCTTGCAATTGTACATACAACAACAAGGCTGATACTCGCCACTGGAAAAGTTTATAGTAGTCTATAAAACTGTAGGATACTGCACGGATATTTATATATGTATGTTTATAAGAAAGGAACTGTGTTCCGACAAACTTACCCCCTCTTTAAATCCTGGGCGATGAGATCTCGACGCTCCGGATCCTGGGCTTTGGAAAATATTATATTGGATATATATATATATATAAATATACGTGCACCAAAATACGGCTGTTCTTAAGTATACCAATTCACTTAAACACAAAATATATATATTTCTATTATGCCAGAGGCATGCGACTTCTTCAACGGCTGTTCATCATGATTCGCACTTCGTCTATCGATTCGGTTGGTTTAAATGTATTTCAGTGCATGTTTGAATGTTTCCAATGTTTTTTTTTGTTGATTTTCACTTGTTCTCCAATTGTATTATTAGAGGATATTGGTCTTTGGTTATGCATGAGTTCGCTTTGGTTGGCTCGATTAACACATTTATGTTGCATCACAACTTTCTCCGACGTACGCTACGCCTCTGAACGGATGGCTCCTACAGCTGAACAATTTTCAGGAGCATGGGGGATCACGGGTACTGCGGCTACAAAACATCACAGTATGACAGATGTCGTCCTTATTGTTGATCCTCTCCACGTTCTTTGTTGACAATGGCGGCGCTGGTCCAACAGATAAGGATCTTTCGAGCAGCGATTTGTGTCCTCCTCAAGGACTGTTGGATATGGTGGCTGGTCCTGGTGGCAGAAGACTCCGTGGACGACTACCCCAGGGAAAGTCGTCTTCCCTCGGAGCTGCCGGCTTCCGTCAGCAAGACACACAAAAGGATACCCCCTAAGCTCTATTTGTCTAAGGTCTTTTATACCAGACTAGAGCTTTTACTTGGCTGCCGGTATGGATCGGATAAACTAGGTGTTCCCACCTAGGATTACTGTTTCTTGATATCTGGTATCTTGGGAGTCAACGGCCGGCTGTTGCCCTTTGCTAGCTACCGGAGTATGGTTACCAGTAGGTTGATCGTGGCCGTTGTTCTGGCCACGCGACACCCGAGAATTGCCGAATTGCATTTTCTTCTGCCTTTACCAGTATGAGTCTGGTAAGTCACATGCACCCCTCCTCCTGTCTAAAGATTCGTCGTTGTTTCTCTATGTGAATCTTTCTATGTGGAGGGCGTACGTAACACTTTTTCTGAGGATTTTAAAAAAGTTTTTTATTGATCAAGATTTACCACTGCGAAAACATCGCTTACGATTATTAACATTTGATCAGCAAAATTTAATTGACACAATCACACTAGCAAAAATTGACGTTTTTAATACCAAAATATTAAACAATGATGACATCATGGAAATATTAAAACATGAACAGAAACCAGTAATTATCGCTGACTTAATGGACATCTCTGTTTTTAAAATCGAACTGCATAAAGAACTTGTAATAATTTATATAAAATACCCAATAATAAAAAACAGATGCGAAATATATTACGCTAGAGCGATTTCCCAACTCGATGGGAAACTAGTACAAAGCAATCAAGTCGCAAAATGCGCAAATATGTTTTATGAAATGTCTAAGTTTAAGACCGAACTTGTTAATAATTATTGCACCTTAAATAATGAAAAAACTTGTTTTACCCTGTTACGTACGCCCTCCCCCATACAAAGATTAACCCCGGCAAAACAACTGCCATTAGTTGAGGGTAGGGGCCGTAATGACTAACCACACTCCGATTGATAAGGGCAAAACAGCAAAAGCAATTCGACAACTCATGGATGTCGCGTGGCCAGAACAACGACCACGATCGACCTACTCGTAACCGTACTCCAGTAAGGTAGCAAAGTGCACCAGCCGGCCATTGACTCCTAAAATAGGGGAAATGGAGAAACAGTACCCCTAGGTGGGAACACCTAGTTAATTCATCCAATATGGGGGGCTAGCGAAAGCTCTAGTCCGGTATAAAAGAACCCAGCCAAATAGAGAAGAAGACAGAAATTGTTCTGATCTCTCCCTGACGGTGGTCTAGAAGTACAACTCCCATCGACACAGACCACGACTGGAAGAAAGCTGGTGTCCAGAACGATGTCTTGACTTTTCCCTAGGATCAACTTCACCCAGGAGAAAGTCCCGATAACCGGTCCTGCGATCGACCACAATCTGGAGGAAGTCAACCAGCAAAATCCCGAAGGACGAAACAAACTAGTGAACCAAGTGAATGGCCCAAGGACCCCAAGATGGGCGGCGAAACTTCCAAAGTGGCCGACAGCACCGCCAATGTGATTAATCACGTAGAGATCGTTGACCACAGGGACGATATTCAAGATGTCAACAGGACCCTGAAGCTCATAGCTGGACTACTACTGGTTATAGTGATCCTTACAGTGGTCAAGATGTACAAGCGCTCTGTTCAGAGACGCCGCGACCAACATCATGCCCTGGAGAAAGTGGTGACCCACATTGGAGCATAAGCCGAGCAGATACAGGGAAGTGAAACCACAAAAAGACAATAGAAACAATAAAATAATAATAAATAAATTGCACTCCAATATTATAAACAAAAAGTGAATCGCCAGAAAACAATCAAAAACAATTTGCGAGTACATGCATTTCTGAATGCAAGTGTAAACAGAATCCCCAATTACATACGCTGAACAAGAAATTGGAGCTGCACCGACCAGCCCCAGCCCGAGCATTGGAACTGACGTGTGCCGCAGTGGAACTCTCATACGATGCATACATACATACATATCTATACAGCGATAGTGTTATTTTTTTGTGTAACGTAATTTAATTTTGTATAGTATTATAAAAAAGGATAGCTCATAGTTCTTGATTTAAGGAAGTTCTGGTAAATTTGTCCATGAACAAAACAGAGAATTTCTAAGGTTAACAACATTTCAAAGCCAGGCCTCTATTCTGCGACAAAGTTCTGATTGAGTGGCCACTCAACACTGACAGTCACAGAAGTTGGGGACTTTACAGTTATTAATTTAAAGACAAAAACAAATAAGTAGGTGCATATTTAAAATTATTTAAGTTCCCTGCTCTATAAAATAGTCAAATTACTCATGGCAAATAAAGATGGAAGCTTTGCCATACTTAGGTGCATCCACTCCGATACCGCAGGCATCGAGATGGTTGACCCTAATAAAATTCCTTAAGGAATATGAAAAATCCTAGCGTTGGGCGCCAATTCTGTTACGTGGGCATATTAGTGCCCGAGTCCTGACAAGGACTTGGGCCGAGGGAGAGGCGTCCGATATTCTGGCACCATTTGCCGGCATAAGCTACGTCGTATTCGGGTCGTGGGATCTTGGTAAGCCTCTCTCCTCTCCAACATAACGAGAATAAATGTTAAAAGTGCCTGGAAAATAATATCAGTTCATAAAGTTCGTCAGTCGTCAGTCCACACTGCCCCACAAGCTTTGCTGTAGCTTGATCGCAATACGATCGGGCTGTGTTTTGGCCATATTCCCTCCCCTTCACACATTCGTGTGCCAATCGTCGCAGGCCGCGCAATACGATCCCCTATTGTCAAGGTTGTCCGTCAAAAGTTATGTCATTGTTCTTGACCTACTCCACTTTTCGCGTCAGCACACCCCCTTAATAGAGCTCTAGCACTTCATGTTTTGATATCCTTTTACATTACAAATTTATTGGATAATATTTATATCGGCGAGTGCCGTGAATGAATAACATAATGTTGGCTAAATCATATGGAAATTAAACTAATTGACAATATTTGGTTAGCGGAGAATTTACCACCTGTGAAGGTGCACACATCAGCAAAATGCTGACTATTCACGACTACAAAACGTCGCTCAGAGAGCTCTTGCAATTGTACATACAACAACAAGGCTGATACTCGCCACTGGAAAAGTTTATAGTAGTCTATAAAACTGTAGGATACTGCACGGATATTTATATATGTATGTTTATAAGAAAGGAACTGTGTTCCGACAAACTTACCCCCTCTTTAAATCCTGGGCGATGAGATCTCGACGCTCCGGATCCTGGGCTTTGGAAAATATTATATTGGATATATATATATATATAAATATACGTGCACCAAAATACGGCTGTTCTTAAGTATACCAATTCACTTAAACACAAAATATATATATTTCTATTATGCCAGAGGCATGCGACTTCTTCAACGGCTGTTCATCATGATTCGCACTTCGTCTATCGATTCGGTTGGTTTAAATGTATTTCAGTGCATGTTTGAATGTTTCCAATGTTTTTTTTTGTTGATTTTCACTTGTTCTCCAATTGTATTATTAGAGGATATTGGTCTTTGGTTATGCATGAGTTCGCTTTGGTTGGCTCGATTAACACATTTATGTTGCATCACAACTTTCTCCGACGTACGCTACGCCTCTGAACGGATGGCTCCTACAGCTGAACAATTTTCAGGAGCATGGGGGATCACGGGTACTGCGGCTACAAAACATCACAGTATGACAGATGTCGTCCTTATTGTTGATCCTCTCCACGTTCTTTGTTGACAATGGCGGCGCTGGTCCAACAGATAAGGATCTTTCGAGCAGCGATTTGTGTCCTCCCCAAGGACTGTTGGATATGGTGGCTGGTCCTGGTGGCAGAAGACTCCGTGGACGACTACCCCAGGGAAAGTCGTCTTCCCTCGGAGCTGCCGGCTTCCGTCAGCAAGACACACAAAAGGATACCCCCTAAGCTCTATTTGTCTAAGGTCTTTTATACCAGACTAGAGCTTTTACTTGGCTGCCGGTATGGATCGGATAAACTAGGTGTTCCCACCTAGGATTACTGTTTCTTGATATCTGGTATCTTGGGAGTCAACGGCCGGCTGTTGCCCTTTGCTAGCTACCGGAGTATGGTTACCAGTAGGTTGATCGTGGCCGTTGTTCTGGCCACGCGACACCCGAGAATTGCCGAATTGCATTTTCTTCTGCCTTTACCAGTATGAGTCTGGTTAGTCACATGCACCCCTCCTCCTGTCTAAAGATTCGTCGTTGTTTCTCTATGTGAATCTTTCTATGTGGAGGGCGTACGTAACACTTTTTCTGAGGATTTTAAAAAAGTTTTTTATTGATCAAGATTTACCACTGCGAAAACATCGCTTACGATTATTAACATTTGATCAGCAAAATTTAATTGACACAATCACACTAGCAAAAATTGACGTTTTTAATACCAAAATATTAAACAATGATGACATCATGGAAATATTAAAACATGAACAGAAACCAGTAATTATCGCTGACTTAATGGACATCTCTGTTTTTAAAATCGAACTGCATAAAGAACTTGTAATAATTTATATAAAATACCCAATAATAAAAAACAGATGCGAAATATATTACGCTAGAGCGATTTCCCAACTCGATGGGAAACTAGTACAAAGCAATCAAGTCGCAAAATGCGCAAATATGTTTTATGAAATGTCTAAGTTTAAGACCGAACTTGTTAATAATTATTGCACCTTAAATAATGAAAAAACTTGTTTTACCCTGTTACGTACGCCCTCCCCCATACAAAGATTAACCCCGGCAAAACAACTGCCATTAGTTGAGGGTAGGGGCCGTAATGACTAACCACACTCCGATTGATAAGGGCAAAACAGCAAAAGCAATTCGACAACTCATGGATGTCGCGTGGCCAGAACAACGACCACGATCGACCTACTCGTAACCGTACTCCAGTAAGGTAGCAAAGTGCACCAGCCGGCCATTGACTCCTAAAATAGGGGAAATGGAGAAACAGTACCCCTAGGTGGGAACACCTAGTTAATTCATCCAATATGGGGGGCTAGCGAAAGCTCTAGTCCGGTATAAAAGAACCCAGCCAAATAGAGAAGAAGACAGAAATTGTTCTGATCTCTCCCTGACGGTGGTCTAGAAGTACAACTCCCATCGACACAGACCACGACTGGAAGAAAGCTGGTGTCCAGAACGATGTCTTGACTTTTCCCTAGGATCAACTTCACCCAGGAGAAAGTCCCGATAACCGGTCCTGCGATCGACCACAATCTGGAGGAAGTCAACCAGCAAAATCCCGAAGGACGAAACAAACTAGTGAACCAAGTGAATGGCCCAAGGACCCCAAGATGGGCGGCGAAACTTCCAAAGTGGCCGACAGCACCGCCAATGTGATTAATCACGTAGAGATCGTTGACCACAGGGACGATATTCAAGATGTCAACAGGACCCTGAAGCTCATAGCTGGACTACTACTGGTTATAGTGATCCTTACAGTGGTCAAGATGTACAAGCGCTCTGTTCAGAGACGCCGCGACCAACATCATGCCCTGGAGAAAGTGGTGACCCACATTGGAGCATAAGCCGAGCAGATACAGGGAAGTGAAACCACAAAAAGACAATAGAAACAATAAAATAATAATAAATAAATTGCACTCCAATATTATAAACAAAAAGTGAATCGCCAGAAAACAATCAAAAACAATTTGCGAGTACATGCATTTCTGAATGCAAGTGTAAACAGAATCCCCAATTACATACGCTGAACAAGAAATTGGAGCTGCACCGACCAGCCCCAGCCCGAGCATTGGAACTGACGTGTGCCGCAGTGGAACTCTCATACGATGCATACATACATACATATCTATACAGCGATAGTGTTATTTTTTTGTGTAACGTAATTTTTGTGTTTTGTTTTTGTAAACCGTCATCAAGTCTTGCAGAAGCTTTAGCAAAAACAATAGACACCGATCCACAATTTAACCTAAGAATTTTATACTTGTTATCCAAAGCCAAACTGCCAATAACAGTAAGTGAATTAGAATACTTATATATTGAGACCTTCCGTCTAGATTTTTCACCACTTGTCCACTGCAATAAGACACAAAAAGCTATCATTATCTCTACCGTACTGTAGAGTAATGTCATCTTTTATTTTCTATTATTGTAATTCTTTATTTAAAATCCTGTCGCCATAAAAAGTAGACATCTTTTATTGGTTATTGTAATTCTTTATTTAAAATCTTTATTCAAAATCTGGAGCAGCATTAGTGCCGCTTCCAACGTCAAGTTGTTTCTGATTTTACAATTTGCCTTAGGATCTAAGTAAGCCTAATTCTCGTTGCTGCGCTGCTTACAGTTGGGCGGCAGAGAGATGGCTATGTATATCTTATGTATATGAAGTGTATTTAATTATGCTCTCTTTGGCTGGAGCGCGAGGGCATGTGTATGTACTTCAGTTTGGCTGAGCGGCCGGCGTGTGCAACAGAATGCTGACACTTGCACTGCACCACTTAGGGTTTTTGACCGAGCCTTTTGTTTATAAAAACAATGCAACAAAGTGTTACAGTGTGTTTGTTTCAAGTACTCTTGGTACAGTAGATATTCGATATAAGTGTCCGAACACATCACTATACTGGGTGCATAATGCTGTAAGTTGTTTATTGAATTGAGGCGGGAAGTATTTTGTAAGTTGGGATAATACAATTTTTTGTCTGTCTTCTAAGTTCGTTTTTACTATGTCGTAGTTTGAAAGTGGTTCATGATGAATGTTTTTGATATAGACTACTTGATCTGTGTTTGTAGTATTTAGTAATCTTATATATGCATTTTGGACTGTTGCTATGGTATTTGCGATATAGATACCATGCTGAATTTCTTGATTCGGAATTAATACACTGTCTTCTTCTGAATTTATTTCGATTTTTCGGACGACTTGGGATCTTGCTGGCAGAATTAGGGAGTTGTTGCCAGAACTGTATGCTATTGGAACATAAATTGGATATTTTAGGTTATTTGGTCTTATTATAAGCCAGTCTTCAGACGGCTTGAAGTCTAATTGACAGTTGTATCTTTTGATAAAATCGATTCCTAGTATTCCATCACATGGAATAGTGAATTGCATATTTACGATATGGAAATCATGTTGAATTATGTACTTAGAAGTTTGAATTTCAATAGAAGTTAAGCCTTTAGATTTTGTAACTTCCTGACTTATACCCTGTATGTTTATGATGTGATTATCTTGAATGTTTTGAAAATTATCAGAATTTTCCTGCAATAAGGATATTTCCGCACCTGTGTCTAGTAAGAGAACTAATTCTTTTCCTGTTGCTACGTTCGTGAAAGTGACAAATGTATTTTGACTGAGATTTAAAGTGTGAATTTTGATGTTGTTTACTGTCGTGTATCTAAAGGTGTTTGGTAGTTTCCCGAATTTGTTTGCGCCACTCTAACATTGTTATTGTGGTTGTTGTTTCCCCCACGGCTGTTTCCGCCGCTGGTGTTTCCACCACGGTTGTTATTTCTGTTATAATTGTTATTTTGGTTATTTCTGTTATAACCATTGTTTTGATTATATCCGTTATTCTGATAATATCTGGTATTGTTATAATTACCTCGATTATTACCTCGATTATTACCTCGTCCGCGATTTCCACCGCGCTGCGGGTAATTTTTGTAATATAGGACAGTGTATGGCTGTCCGGTTGCTTCTGTGCAACTGCTTACAAATTTGGATATGGCTTCATTCATTGTATTGAAGGTACCGGCTTGCATTATAGTTTTTACCTTATCTATTTGGCAATTTTTAGTCATTGCTTTCACTGCATGCCGAGTGGAATAACGTCTGGCTAACTCTAGGGATAAGCCATCTGTTATAAATGCACCTTCTAAGGATTTCGTCATCTGCTCAACCTCTTGTGTGTACTGGTTGGCAGTTTTATTGCGTTGTTGTAGGCTCATCAGTTTTGCTGACAACACTTCTACAGATTCGCCTTTGACGTTGTTTTTTAATCTGGAAATGACTTCAGCTATTGTTGTTTCATCTCCGATTTGATTTCTGGCGACACCTTTTAGCTTTGTTTTTATAATTGAAACTGCTAATTGTTCGTGTTCGCCTTTTATTGATTCTATTATTTCTAATGCATCCATAAAACTTGTTAAGTTTTCAGATTTACCATCGAAAACTGGTATAAGTTTGGATGCTGTGTTAATGAAATCAATATTAGATTGTGCCATTGTGATATTGTTTCTTATTTTATTTTCTATTAAGGAATTATCATCAGAATCTGTAGAATTATCCAGATCTGACATTAAAACAGCTGGAATAGTAAGATTATTTAAATCTTGCTCTTCTATTTTAGGATTTGTTTCTGTAAGGTCGTCCGATTCTATTTGGTCAATGTCAGTTTGTTTTGTTGATTCCTGTTCATCACCAGTTTCAACTGCTAGGGAAGTGTTAAGTATAGTCGGTACTGATATGTCCAACTTAAACTTTTGTTTAATTGATATTAAATTAGATCGTAGTCTGATAAAAAATTTAGATACTTGGGACCAATGATCTTGATTTAATTTTTCCCACTGGCCATGTTTTAGTATTCGTGCTTCATTAAAGCATTTTACTAGAATTTCCACATGTTTTTAATGGTATTCTTTTGAATTGGCCTGTTTTGAGTAAGTGACTTATATGATTTGTCAAAGTCAACTTTTTTGTTATTTAGCTGCTTATATAATTCATTCCATTCCATTATATTGTGGAGATGAATTATTTCTTGAAGACCATCATTACTATTGTTTTACCTAGTATTGGGTGTTCGTCTACTACTGATCTAACCTGTACCCCTGGGATGGTTGATAGGACAATTGCCTTTTGGGTGCTTGTGCAATGAATTAGTGGAGAGGCATCTAAGTTAAATGTTTCAATGTATAAGTTTTCTAACTCGTAAATGCTTACTGAAGTTGGTGCAACTAATTGCAGAATTCTTTCTCTAAAATAGATGTCCGTATCAAATGTGTTTGCAATTGCTTTTAGCGTAGCCATTTTTAATTAATTTGTTTTTATTTATTTAATTGTTTTTTTTATTCCATTTTCTTTAACTTTTTTTTAAAATTTAAATACAGCAATATTTTTATAATAATGTTGTTTGTGCCAAAATGTTTAAATTTTGTCCAGATCATTTGCCTGGCTCATATATTTTTTTTTTAGACATTTATTGTGCAATTTATAAAGTTTATAGAAACAGTTTGCGCACATTATTACAACAATTATTATAAGCAATGTATGAATTAATTCTAAGTCTATGGGGTTTGATTCTACCTTATTAATAACATTTGCAGTGGAATCCACTGTTTTTGTATCTATTAAACCCATCTTTGGGGTTGGTATTCTTAATATATATCTTGGTCTGTCAAATTCTTTTGATTTTTGAATCAATTCGTAAATGTTGTTAATGTTATTCATAAACAACTAGTTTAATATTATTAATTTTGATTTTACTTTTTTTGTTTTTGACCAATTATTATCATATTTTACATATAATTTCCTGCCTATTTTGTGTATGGTTTTCAGGCCATACTCTAATCGGGCAACTTTTATGTCGCTCAATTTTTACAATTGTTTTTATAAAATAAATGAAAAAATATGCATCGCAGTGCAATTAAAAAAATTTTTGCAACGCAGTGCAAAGATAAAAAAATTACGCGCTCTTGGTAGCGCTGTCGGTTCACACTTCCTTGGTACCGGTGCTGGCTGCACAGGTGTACTTCATGGTGGGGCACCGGTGCTGGCTACACAGGTGTACTCGCAGAACGGGGAGCACAGTGGTCCCTCGCAGTCATCTGGGCACGTCTTCTTTAGTTTTGGGATGGCAACTTTTCCTGGAGGAGGCAATGTGTTTTTATTTTTTGAAATATTTTGGATTACAGGGTAGGTGGATGTGGCTGTAGCTGTGGTATGATTTTTTCGTTCTGATAGCAAATTTTTTAGGTATTCGACTTCGGCATGTATTTTTACCGAGTCGTTCCACTGTATTGCTTTGCCGCTGTTGAGCAGCTTCAGTAGATGAGCCTTTCTGGCTTTTAATCTTTTGACCACGCCACTTCTTTTGGCACACATCACACTCTACTCACTGCGTTTCTTCTCTTGTTCTTGTTGTTGCTGCCGTTTTTGCTGTTGTTGCCTTTGTTTTTGCTGTTGTCTTTGTTGTTGTTGATTGCTGCTGTCGCCTTGGTTGCTGTTTTATTTTTCGAAGTCCCGATCCATGTCCAGATCCAGGTCCAGATCCTTTAGGACCAAAGTCACGGTCGCCATGTAGAGTAATGTCATCTTTTATTTTCTATTATTGTAATTCTTTATTTAAAATCCTGTCGCCATAAAAAGTAGACATCTTTTATTGGTTATTGTAATTCTTTATTTAAAATCTTTATTCAAAATCTGGAGCAGTATTAGTGCCGCTTCCAACGTCAAGTTGTTTCTGATTTTACAATTTGCCTTAGGATCTAAGTAAGCCTAATTCTCGTTGCTGCGCTGCTTACAGTTGGGCGGCAGAGAGATGGCTATGTATATCTTATGTATATAAAGTGTATTTAATTATGCTCTCTTTGGCTGGAGCGCGAGGGCATGTGTATGTACTTGAGTTTGGCTGAGCGGCCGGCGTGTGCAACAGAATGCTGACACTTGCACTTTCTTCATGCGCGCCGATCGACTCATGTTTCGGCCACTTAGGGTTTTTGACCGAGCCTTTTGTTTATAAAAACAGTGCAACAAAGTGTTACAGTGTGTTTGTTTCAAGTACTCTTGGTACAGTAGATATTCGATATAAGTGCATACTACAGTACCAACGGTCATTGTTCTCTCCCGTCTGGATAAGAATTTGTTTTTGGGCAATGTTAATACTTTCCTAGTTAAGACAAAGAATTAATCTGTTAGGAATACATGTAATAATATATAATATCCACATATAATAATTGTTTCATATATATAATCATTTAGATATACTTTTCTTTTTATACCTTCTTTATACATAATAATTAAATGTTAATGTTTCAGCGGCGAGTATCAGCCTTGTAATTGTATGACAATTGCAAGAGCCCTCGGAGCGACGTTTGTAGTCGTGAATAGTCAGCATTTTGCTGATGTGTGCACCTTCACAGGTGGTCAAATCGATACTCTCCGCTAAAACAATAATTGTCAATTAATTTAACCCCCATATGAATTAGCCAATATTATGTTACTCAACACCGGCACACGCCGACCTAATTATTATTTAATAAATTTGTAATGTGAAAAAGTATTCGAAATTATAGTGTGCTAAAGCTTTATTAAAGGGGTGTGCTGACGCGAAAAGTGGAGTAGGTCAAGAACAATGACATAACTTCTGACGGACAACCTTGACAATAGGGGATTGTATTGCGCGGCCCGCGACGATCCATTGGCACACGAACGTGTGAAGGGGAGGGAATATGGCCAAAACACAGCCCGATCGTATTGCGATCAAGCTAAAGCTAAGCTGTGGGGCAGTGTGGACTGACGACTGACGAACTTTACGAACTAATATTATTTTCCAGGCACTTTTAATATTTATTCTCGTTATGTTGGAGAGGAGGGAGGCTTACCAAGATCCCACGACCCGAATACGACGTAGCTTATGCCGGCAAATGGTGCCAGAATATCGGACGCCTCTCCCTCGGCCCAAGTCCCAGTCAGGACTCGGGCACTAATATGCCCACGTAACAACTCGCTTATTAAATGGCGAGAAATCCACTTGTAAAAAAATAGGAGAGAAAAATAAAAAAATAGACATCATACAAGATGGTGCCATTCTTTTAAATGGTACCAATATTGTGAACAACTCCCATTGAAACGGTTCATTTTTGATAACATTTAATGGTACAACCGAAAATAATAATATTTCAAATACCAATTTGGAAAACAAAATTCTTAACTACTTTACTACGAACCACTTCAAAACTGAAATATCCGATTACATATTATCAAATAACTCAGAACTTTCTTTAGATAATATAAACATTTTAAATCCTTTCATTAAAATTAATAATACTAAAATATCACTTACCTTTATGTTATTAATTTTAATCATTATATATTTGATTTTTGTACTTATTATAAAATACAAAAATGCCATATTATTTGTAACCATAAAACAACGGCCAGAACCAGAAAAACATATTAACCAAGAAAATTTTTTAACAGAATTAACAGATCAATTAAATGAATTTCATATTGAATCGGGACGATCCATTTTAGAAGGGGAAGAGTTATCCAACCCGTGAAACGGTTCCACTTATGGAATTTATAAACAAATTTTTGAATTCAATCTCAGCTATGTTACCTTTGCCTTCAGCGACATTGCCTTTGCCTTTGTTTAAGATTTTGCCTTTGCCATCTACTTCGAGGGCCGCGCTTGACCGTCCTGCTAATATAAATAAACCAATCGTAAAGTAAACACAAGCTTCCGTTCGAAGCCCAAACTTTTCCGTTCAAAGCCCACAGTATTGCGTTCTAAGTTCAGAACATATTGCGTTCCGATTTTCAATCAAATTGCATTGCATTCATTTCACAACGAGATGCGACAGTTTCAGCATAAGCTTTTATTTTAAACAAAAATTATAGTTCTGGAAGCTTAAGAAAAGAAAAGCTTCTGGCCGAGGTTCATTGGATATTTTTTTAGAATTAAGAGCCAGTCCTATTTTATCCGAGACCGCGATCGGTTCACAGATTTTAAAAAGTGTCTTGTATTAATTGAGTTTTAAGAATAAAGGTTTATCACCCGAGTTTTAAAAATAAAAAATACATTTTTTTAAATCATCTACTAACGACGAATTTAATTTACATGGTCAAAACGTCTTAAGTTTAACACATAACGGACAATTGAATTAAAAGCTATAGTTAATGTGAATATATTCCGCGCATCACAATTTCCAAAAATTTCTGTGCCGTAAAAGAGAGTGGGCATGAGGATAACTTTGGCGATTCATAATCTAACTTCCTCAGTTAGGAACGATTTAGAGAATGAAAGTTTTCTCAACAGAGCATATTATGTTCGTCCTGTCGCTTTGACTATATGGTTGCTCCATGATAAAGTATTGTTAAATGTTATCCCCAGATTAACTGCATTCACTGTATAGCTTATCGGCGCATGGTTTATATATAATTTTTAGAATGAAAGTGTTGAAATTTGCTTTTTACCAATTACCAAGCACTTCGATTTCTGAGGATTTATACCCAAGCCATTTTCCTTTGCCCATTTTTCAATTAGTGACAACAGTTTATTACTTATACCGACACAGGCATGTATTTCAATTTCAGGTCTATTTGGACATCTTCAGCATATAAATGTACTTCACACTTAGACAGGATACTAGGGAGATCATTGACATACTTGTATATAGAAAACAATAAAGGGCCTAGCACAGATCCCTGTGGCACTCTCCTGGATAAGTTCCGGAGAGAAGAAACTTGCGTCCCAGAGACAACTGCTAGATACCTATTCGTTAAATTCGACCTAATAAGCTTCGTCGCAATAGTGGAGAAATTAAACATATTCCTAAGCTTGGTACAGAGAATATTAAGATTCACAGAATCAAAAGCCTTACTGTGGTTAAGGAGCGTTAAAAACGTAACGCAGTTCCTGTCCAGTTTTTGTCTTATATCCTCAACAAATATTAGTGATTGCAGTAATACAACTCCTTTTCCAATGGAATCAAGTTTGTTTTTCATTGAGTAGAGTTAGTAAAGTTGAATCTGTGAGGACATAAGGTTTTCAAAGAATTTTGGTAGAATAGGTAAAATTGAAAAAGGCCTTTTGTTTAGCTTAGGAATGGGGACATTTTTGCCGGTTTTCCATATTGTCGGAAATGAAGACGTGGTAAGTAAGTAATAGCCCTATTAAAATTATATGTAACATGGGCAAAATTAAGGGGAGCAAAAGCTTCACAAATTTTGGAATCATATTATCAAGACCTACAGCATCGAACTTGACATGCCGAATACTAGCTAGGACATCACATTGGGTTATTCATATAAAGCTAAAACTAGTATCACAGAGGGGTTAAGTACTCAGGTGCGGATTACGTGTTGCTTCAGGTGCATCTATTTCCAAAAACTTTTTGTTTCATCAACGTCCACCTCAGGCTCTGTTTTACATTTATATTTTTCAGTATCTAACAGTTTTAGTTTGGTCCATCTGTTTTTTGAGTTAACACAGTTATCAAAATATATATTATAATGCTCTCTCTTTGATGATTTCATCTTTTTGTTTACTTTTATCCTAGCCTCTTTGCGAAATTCATCAGTTTTGTATCGCTTCCACCGGAGGTAAGCTACATCTCCCTGACGGGTTAGGTTTTTAGTTTCACTACTGAACCACGAATTTTCCATTGGCTTAATAACCTTGGTCCTTAGGGGCACAAGCTTGTTGAACATATACTGGATATTGTTGGCTAAAACCTCTAATTGACAATCTAAATGACGAAGATGGTAAATACATGACCAGTCACAATAGAAAAATTCTGTTTTTTTAATGTCACTTAGCTGTTTAAGTACCACTTTACATTTCAGCTTCACATTCACATATATAGCAACACCTCCTGCATGACCAGTACGATCCTATTGATAAACATTAAAGCCTTTACAAACAATAGACGAATCACATAGTTCATATACAAACCACGTCTCAGACACACATATCACATCGAATTAGACTGGGTGAAAAGGAATCTGAACTCATCAATCTTCTTTAACAGACTTTGTGCATTTAAATGAACGATTTTGAGATCATTTTTATAACTACTTATAGTTTTTATCATGGCACTAGCTGTGGAACAAACTTCCTCATCCTGCATTGTTGTTATCAATTATTATTAGGGGTGCAATCTCAATATTCAAAGCGTAACTTATAAATTTTTCAAAGTAAACTATTTTGAAACGTATCTTAATTAAGAGAATACAATTTATACGCTTAAGAACGAAAGCTATCAGCTTCAGGTCCTGCCGAAACGTTTGTGAAAGATGTAGAAAGTGGATCTCGCGAATGATTAATGGACGAAAGTTCCTCCATACTGTTAATGCAAGGGATACCCTCTCTTCGAGTGCAGCGTACGTGCAAATTAAATTCGTCGATAGTAGATGATTTAAAAAAAAAATTATTTTTTTATTTTTAAAACTCGGGTGATAAACCTTTATTCTTAGAACTCAATTAATACAAGACACTTTTAAAACTTGTGAACCGATCGCGGTCTCGGATAAAATAGGACTGACTTCTTAATTCTAAAAAATTCTCCAATGAACCTCGGCCAGAAGCTTTCCTTTTCTCAAGCTTCCAGAACTTTAACTATACCCGTTACTCGTCAGTTAAAGGGTATACTAGATTCGTCGAAAAGTATGTATCAGGCAGAAGGAAGCGTTTCCGACCCCATAAAGTATATATATTCTTGATCGGAATCACTAGCCGAGTCGATCTAGCCATATCCGTCTGTCCGTCTGTCCGTATGAACGCTGAGATCTCGGAAACTATAAGAGGTACAATACTGGCATTAGACATGCAGATTCCTGAGATTCCTGCGCAGCGCAAGTTTGTTTCAGCAGAGTGCCCCGCCCACTCTAACGCCCACAACTGTGCCTCCTACAGTTTTGATGATAGAATAAAAAATTTAACAGAAATGTATTGTTCTCATCAATACCTATCGATTGATCTAAAAAAAAGTTTGCCACGCCCACAAACTTCAAAAAATCGTAAGTATGAACGTGGATATCTCGGAAACTATCATTCTGTAACGCGAATATGCCACGCCCACTATAACGCCCACAAACCGCCCAAGCCTGTGGCGCCCACAATTTTTATGCTAGATAAAAAATTTTAACTGAAATGTATTAGTCTCGTCAATAAGTAGTAGGGAAAGACGGATTCTGGGACAACTAGCATATTAATGGCCCCAAGCCCCCCTCCCCCTCATTAACCTATGCGGGTTCTGGGACAATTAGCATAATCCAATACATTAAGAGATTTTAATGGACTTTGAACTCATAAAAATGTCACGATCATGTCCATAAAGCGTATACTTAATTGCCCCCATCGCCCCCACATCCCCATGTGACAATATTGATCATGTATCCTTCCCCTCATTATGTGCAATTAATAGTCAGGTGAGAAAGGTGCACGTGAGAAAGGTCGCACAACCATAGTATCCAAAGGTTGTTATCTTAGAGGAACATATCCGTGTGATCACGTACCCTTTTGCCTCATTATCACAGGTGTTGCTGTGCACGTGAGAAAGGTCGCACAACCATAGTATCCAAAGGTTGTTATCTTAGAGGAACATATCCCATCATGTTGGGGAAAGGTATGATCACGTACCCTTTTGCCTCATTATCACAGGTGTTGCTGTGCACGTGAGAAAGGTCGCACAACCATAGTATCCAAAGGTTGTTATCTTAGAGGAACATATCCGATCATGTTGGGGAAAGGTGTGATCACGTACCCTTTTGCCTCATTAACACAGGTGTTGCTGTGCACGTGAGAAAGGTCGCACACCCAAAGTATTCAAAGATGGTTATCTTAGAGGAACATGTCCGATCATGATGAGGAATAATATTTTCTATGATTGTAAAATTAATTTAGAAATCAAAAGAACCCCAATAAAATAAATCTCACAAGTTAATGATTCTCAGATGTGAAATATTTTCAAACACACATTTTTGTTTCCGCCCCAGAACGTTTAACTGGTAAATTCTCTAAGATTCTCTCCTTTCCACAAATGGGTCATAAACATGTCATAGAAGGGATTCAAGCAAGAGCTACCCGAACATGCGCACCTGTCCATTACCTGACCGCAATGAAAGGGGCACATGCACAAGCCTGAAGGCGCACGCTCATTGACAGGCGCCTGAAGGCGCACGCTCATTGACAAGATCATGGGCCTCACGCCAACGACCTCATGGCTGACTTCTAGCTCTAATACGTTCCCATAATAGGGGTTGAAATCACGACCGCACAACAACTAGCCGACAAATCTCAGTCAAGGAAATATTTTCCATTCTCCGTACCTGTAATTTTAACTCGAAATAAAAAGTCAGAAGTTTATTTTGTAGCATAATAATACATTTATTCATTTATTTTGGTATTTTAAACATTTTTATTATATATAGAAATTAATTTTCTGCTTTGATTCCGGCGATTTGCATAGAAGAAGCAGGCGCACGTTTCCGACGTCATTTCTAGATTACAAAATGTAAAGTGTTCACCATAATTCGTAGTTTTGAGATCATGTCCACCTCGATTCATGAACATAGTTTTTGTGTTTAGAAGATATTGAAAATGCTGACCAATTATCTGTCCTTTGAATTCTTCAATAAATTGGTCAATTTCCTCATGAAATTTCATTTTGTTAATTTTATTTTCTTGTAGGTCTTTACACATCTAGTCTCAACTTTAAAATGATGTATAAAAATTATTTTATTGTTTTGGAGCTTCTTTTAAAAAATGTCAAAATAATGTATGCATTGTTAAGAGCACAAACCCCGCCCTTAAGGTGTGTTTCACAATAGGGAAACCGGTTTCCTTTAAACCTGTTAATTGACGGACAGCCCATTTCCTCGATATTAATGAGCTGACGACTCCCAAAAAACTTCTGTAGAAATCGTTTCTTTTCCACACCTTTACAAATAATTTTTTTTACAAAAATTTTGTGATGTGTATTGGTTAACCAAATTGCAGTCTTTCGAGATTTTGTATTTAGAAACGTAAAATCATATGGTGGTTCTATTAAAAAACTATTATTCAAGTTTGGATCTTTTTCGAATACAATTCCGATTTCCTTTAGAATAAAATTATTATTATTATCAAAGAAACCTTGAACATCAATCGAAACAGTATCTTTCAACATTTTTCTAATGTTAAACAACTCGTTGTACTAGTCCGTTTAATGGGTTATATTCAACTAAACGGTCATGTATGAGGAGACAGTAAGCTTGGGTATTTTCATGACTTGGTGTCTTCAGTTCTATTGAAATTCTCACATCAATAGGACCAGTTTTCACTGATTCGTTTTGATATGAAAGATCAACCACAATAACAGGGGCCTTCAATTTAAATTCATTTGGCGTCAAAAATGTTTGTGATTCACGATTATAGTAACTAGATTGAAATCTTGTATACATTTCATATAGGTGTGCATACTGATTCTTACTAAAATCAACATTCAGATTATCATATGGATATGATTCAGAATTCAAGTGAACTTTCAAGTTTGATAAGTTATTTGTGATAAGTTATCCATTTAGTGTAAATCCAATTATGGCAAATCTTGGTTTTTCGCGGTTAGCCGACAATTTCACATTCCAGCTGTGTTGACTTCCATACCCCAATTTGGGGTTAACATATGAATCCCAACTCCGGAATGCGATTGGTAGGTTTACACCACTTTTAATAATATCGTACATCTTAATTTTTGCAAAATCGCTCGGAGTTACATGTGGAATTTTCCAGGTTATATTCGTCATTTCCAACTTAAAAGTTTGTTCATTTCTGGTTTGTTCAAACACATCACCAAGATTCTTAGTTAGCATCAACACTAGTTCGTGTTTACAATTTAACAAAACTTTTTTATAGTCCTCATTAAGTCCCAACAAATTTTTTAATGGTACAGAAAAGTTAAAGTGGGGTCCCGTAGAAATTTCGTCTCCACTGCTCCATCCGGAATTTAATAAATTTTGACTTTGAAGATTATCCAGAGATATATAATTTTTTAGGGTTGTAGTCATACCGACAAATCGTGTTTTATCAATCTCACATCCAATTATTTCGTACTTAATTTCATCCAAAAAGTAAGCCATACAATTATTTTTTAAAAAAGTGGTAACATTATCAGTTGTAGGTCCATTCGGTGAATCTTTTCTAATAATTCCTTGAAAATTAAGGTAACTTTCGTGAGGAAGCACGTACAAGTCTTGATTTTGAATAGTAATTCGAATTTCATCGTTTGGTTTAAATGTTTGATTATACGATGAATAAGTATGAAACTCTTTCTTCGAAATACTCTCATCTGAGTAAACCTTTTCTCGAACATTTAAAATTTCGTTCATTGTTTTCCTTTCCACCTTTTATATTATACTCGAAGCTTCAAGCCTAACGACTTTAAAAATACTTTATTTTTCAAAGTAAGTGAGCTTCTTTTTACTGTTGATCCTCTTTCTATAGCTTTACAATTAGTAATGCTTGGCTGAGGACTTAAGCTACGTCTTTTATTATAAGTAATCATTCTATTAACCGAATGTGCATGCGAATCGAAACGTTTTCACCACGTAAATTCACCAAATCACCGTTTTGATCAACTATGCGTATAGATAGTGTGCTTATTTCGTCACAGTTGATTGGTAAATAAATTAGGTTATGTGGTGTCACTGTCATTTTATACCCAGGCGGAACATTAATGCCAAACTCATGTAATGTATGATTCGGTGTATTATCTACATATGAACCGCTGATTATATTACATTCCAAACGAATTGTATTAATTTTTAATATGTTCACGGTCTGATCTGATCGATAGGTTTTTGTAGGATGTGGTTCTAGTACTTTTTGATGGAAACCAAACAGTTGTCCAACCGATCTTTCCTTATTAAAGTAAACTGACTCTCGCATGGTAGTTATTTCAACTTAAAGTGTATTATTATTACTTTGAATTTTAAATGTATTTTCAAGGTTATAGTCTTTTAGTTTATTGTAAATGAAATCGGTGATATCATTCAATTCATATGATCCAGTTGGAATTGTAATAACCTTGTCTCCGATGTGGAAGAGGTTATTTTTTTCATCAATATTTGGAATCGAATTATACATATTAAAATCGATAAGAGCACACTCATATCGAATTGAATCGATAGGTGGAAAAAAGTTTGTATTTATAATGGAACTATTTCCATTCAAGGATAATGCAAGGGATCTAGACATATTGAAATCTCTTGATAAACTGTGGCATTGTAAGTATCTAACCAAGCTTTATATTGAAATGACTCCTTAAATCATAATAAATTGATCAAATCCTTTTCTGTATCTTCCGTTATCCATTTCGTTATCCTTGCTAATTAATAGGAATCCGTACTTGTCCTTCCAACATTTTTGACAAATTTTCACAAATGTTTCATAATTCATATCAGTGTTAATATGGTCCCGATATATATGCCGCATATTTAAATCATCTTGTTTAAACATTATAATAAAGTTGGCATTGTCACGAATCAGATGTTTAGGTATATGACTATACGTTTGACATAAATAAAAAGAGTCGATATTTTTATGTCGACCCATACAAAAATAAGATCTTATGTTATCTTGTTTTTCACAAGCTACGTCATCGAATATCATAATGGAATTATTTTTAGCTTCACTGGGGTCTAGTACACCTTCATTATGTGAGAATGTATGATATCCCATTCCTTTAATCGGTTTGATTAATTTCTCCAAGTACTCATATTTAGGTTGATATAAACTTTTTGAAAATATATCGATTTAGCGTCGCTTGTGAACAGATGTGTTTACTTTTGTGCTCTGAGTTTTTGTCTTTTTCGGTGATTTTTTACGAGTTTCTTGTGTTTGTTTTTTAACAAAGCTTAGCCTAATAGTTGTGTTAGTGTTTTTGACTTGATCCCCCATTAAACGGGTATGTGGTTATAGATATTTTAACATTTCTATTAGATTTGTTTAATCTCCTAGCTTTGTTAGTGTAATTTTACACTCACTAATCTTGCTAAAACTCTTTTATTCCCACTCTCTCTCCCGCTCTATATTACAACTGTAATTTAAACTCTCTCGGAACCTGCCGATTTTCTGGTAGATTTTTGAGTGCTTTTCTCTTATTCTCTCTCTCTTGCTTGCTTTACATTGTAACTGTTCGTGCGTAAAGTTGTCAGTGTCCCACAAGCAACGCTCAGTCGATAGAAGATTTATTCTCTCGTGCTCTCTTACGTTTAAACTAAAACGCGATCTCGCGCTCTTATTTTTTTTCGTGTTTTGTGCCCTTGTGGTTTTGGAATTTGATCCCAGTGCCAAATTTACTTAAGGTATTTTTCATATTTTATTTTATTTGTATTTCATCTTCTAAAATGGCTCTTGTCTGCTGTAAGAAAAATTGTACTCTTTCGGCTTCAACTAAAGACCCTTTTATTTTCTGCTGGCTCTGCGAATCGATGATGCACGTTAAATGCGCAGGATTTACTGGCAGAGTCAAAGACTTCATTGATCTGAATTCTGGTCTCATGTGGTCATGTGGATCCTGCAAGGAAATGGTAGTTGAGATGAGCGGCTTTATGAAGCAGACTCGAGACAGCCTTTTAAATCTCTCAGATGCTTTTAAACAGCTCAATGAGGGGTTCAATTCCGTTTGTGCCCAATTTAATAATAAAAGATTACTAACTGAGTCGCCTAAACGCAAAAAAGCCAGCTTAGCGGCAGTTAACACGGTCACGGTATCCTCCCCTAATCCGAACTTGGTAGCTGCAGCAGTTTCTGTCGACACTGGGGTAAGCGAACCCACTGCGCCTAGGGATACAGCTGATTCAGGTGGAGTCTCTCGAAGTCTGGTGGTAAAAAAATCTTCAGTGCCGGCTACGGTGCCGACCGTACCTATAGGTACAGTAGGAACCGATTCTGGCTCTCAGCTTAGTGTGGTTCAATCTGCTGCTGGGGGACGTAAGAAACTGTCAGTTGTTCCTCATAGGAAGCAATTATTGGTTTCTAGATTCACCCCAGATACTACATCTGAGGATGTTTTGGAATTTATACGTGAAAAATTCCCATCCGAGAATATTTCAGTTGAACAATTTCGATTTTCATACGCTCGTAGTATATCCTCTTTTAAAATATTTGCACCGCCTGATGTGTTTAAGGTACTACTTTCTGAAAGCTTTTGGCTTAATGATGATTTAGTAATAAAAGAATTTGTTCCCAATAAACCGAGAACAAATAACAGACCCTCCACTGCGCCAAAAAACTAAAAAGTTTATTTTTGGCTTATCAAAATGTTAGGGGACTAAATATGAAGTTACCCAAGCTTTATGCTGACTCCTCTGCATTTACTGCAGATATTTTGGCTTTTACGGAAACTTGGCTGAAACCAGAGATATCAGACTCTGAAGTTCTGTCAAATAACTTTAATGCCTATAGGACCGATCGCTCCTCACGTAGGGGAGGCGGTGTGCTGATTGCCGTTACCACTAGCCTCACATCTGAAAAAATTTACTTTGATACCCATAACGAAATTGAATTTGTTAGTGTGAAAGTTTCCTTGCAATCCATATCTATTTTTGTAACATGTTCCTATATTCCACCTGGCTCTGATTTAATAATTTATGAGCACCATCTGTCTGCCATAAAATCTGTTCTATCCCTTCTTTCTTACAGAGACCTTTTGATTGTTTTGGGTGACTTTAATCTCCCTGATATCTCTTGGTCTTCTCCTACTGACTCACTTGTCGCTATACCCTTATCCGTCCATGATTTTGTAGATGGTCTTTTAGAATTATCGTTACAGCAGGTAAGCTTTATACGGAATTCATTAAATAGACAACTAGATCTTGTGTTTGTTTCAGACCCGTCTGAAGTCACGGTATCTAGAATTGACGCTCTTGTTGTACCTGAAGACCGATATCATCCAACAATGGAATTGACAATCTGCCTCCCATGCGTTGATACCCTCTCTCCTTTAGTTCCTCAAACTAAAATGAGATGTTTTCGAAAATGTGACTATAATAAACTTAACGATATGATTTCTCTATATAATTGGACAGACTTGTACAATTGTATGGATATTGAAAGTGCCACTGAACTATTCTATATAGTGTTAAATACTTTTTTTAATGAATGCGTTCCTGATAGGCTTCCTTCAAAGCTAAACAGGCCTCCTTGGTTTACCAATGCGCTTCAAAGACTTAAAAACCTTAAAACAAACACCTATAAAAAGTATAAAAAATCGGGTAAGCCATCTGATTTTTCGAAATATGTGGTGGCTCGATCGGACTTTAATGTTCTCAATAGTCATTGCTATTCTATGTATTTAAGTCGATGTAAATTCGAATTTTCAAATGATCCGAAGCAGTTTTATAACTTTGTTAATGCCAAGCGTAAGTCGTCGGCATTGCCTTCATCTGTACGTTTTAACTCAATGGAGGCATCGACGGATTCTGAAATTGCTGATTTATTTGCCGAGTTTTTCCAAACTACTTATAGTTCGGTTGCTTGGCCAAATTCTAACTACCCTAATCCCTTAAATAGGGCAAACTGTATTTTTATACCCGTTACTCGTAGAGTAAAAGGGTATACTAGATTCGTCGGAAAGTATGTAACAGGCAGAAGGAAGCGTTTCCGACCCCATAAAGTATATATATTCTTGATCAGGATCACTAGCCGAGTCGATCTAGCCATGTCCGTCTGTCCGTCTGTCCGTCTGTCCGTCTGTCTGTCCGGATGAACGCTGAGATCTTGGAAACTATGAAAGCTAGGCTACTGAGATTTGGCGTGCCGATTCCTGAGCTTCTTACGCAGCGCAAGTTTGTTTCAGTAGAGTGCCACGCCCACTCTAACGCCCACAAACCGCCTAAAACTGTGGCTCCTACAGTTTTGATGCTAGAATAAAAATTTAAGCTGAAATGTATTTTTCTCATCAATACCTATCGATTGACCCAAAAAAAAGTTTGCCACGCTCACTTTTACGCCCACAAACCGCCCACAAACTTCAAAAAATCGTTAATATGAACGTGGATATCTCGGAAACTATCCAAGATAGAGAATTGGGATCTCAGATTTAGATTCCGTAGCCTTGTGCGCAGCGCATGTTTGTCACGCAAATACGCCACGCCCACTCTAACGCCCACAAACCGCCCAAGCCTGTGACGCCCACAATTTTCGTGCTAGATAAAAAATTTTAACTGAAATGTATTGGTCTCGTCAATACCTATCGATTGATTTAAAAAAAACTTTGCCACACCTACTCTAACGCCCTCAACGTTTAAATCTGTCTACCGCCGGTAGGTGGCGCATTTGCTGCTTGCATATCTCCATTTTCCTTTGGTCCCTTTAGCTGAGTAACGGGTATCTGATAGTCGAGGTACTCGACTATAGCGTTCTTCCTTGTTACCCCTGAAATTACGGAAAGTTCTCTCATAAGAGACTTAGCAACAACAACGCCAACTTATTCTCCCGGTCCAGATGGACTCCCCGGGTGTGTGCTTAAGTTTTGTGCGTCAACCATATGTAAACCGATTCTTAAACTTTTTAATTTGTCTATTTCATCATCAGTTTTTCCTACTATCTGGAAGGACTCTTTTATCATTCCACTTCACAAAAAGGGTGCGAAGGCGGATGCCCAGAATTATAGAGGTATTTCCAAACTTTCGGCAATTCCTAAAGTATTTGAACGTATTATTACTTCTCATTTGCAACATTTATGTTCCTCGCTAATATCACCGTGTCAGCATGGTTTTGTTAAGCGAAGATCGACCACCACCAACCTTCTGGAATTGTCATCTACTGTAATTAATGGATTTAAGAATAAAATGCAGAATGACGTTATATATACAGATTTTAGTAAGGCCTTTGACTCTGTCAACCACTCTCTTCTATTATTCAAATTAAATCAGCTTGGGTTTCCATGTAAGCTATTAACTTGGATTTCAAGTTATTTGAATGGTAGGACTCAGAGGGTTATATTCAAGAACGCTGTTTCAAAATTGATCTACGTGACATCTGGAGTGCCTCAGGGTAGTCATTTAGGTCCTTCGCTGTTTACTTTGTTTATTAACGATCTTCCCTCTACCATAAAACATTCTTGTGTACTAATGTATGCTGATGATGTTAAGCTTTGTTTATCATATAACGATATAGCGTCGGGTTTCAACTTACAGTCTGATATTGATTGTTTTCAGGGATGGTGTGAGTATAACCTTTTAAATTTGAACTGCCTTAAATGCAACGTTATGACTTTTTATAGGGGTACTCCTACTTTTGTTAGTTACTCTCTTCAAAATACGTCACTCGACCGTATATATTCCGTTAATGACTTAGGCGTTCTTCTGGACCCAAAACTTAAATTTGACTGCCACATATTGTCCACTGTCAACAAGGCCATTAGTGTTCTTGGGTTTATAAAGCGTTGGTCAAAAGAATTTGATGACCCTTATACAACCAAATTATTATTAACCTCCCTTGTCCGCCCTATTTTGGAATATTGTTCTTCGGTTTGGAGTCCACAATATCAAGTGCACATTGACCGTATTGAGTCGGTACAAAAAAAATTTCTTCTTTTTGCCCTTCGTAGTTTGAACTGGGATCAAAACGTAAGGCTACCTTCCTATCAGAGTAGATTACTATTGCTTAATTTACCTACACTTGTAAATCGTAGAACAATGCTTGGTACTATTTTTATGCAAAATCTTATTAGAGGTGATATTTATTCTGTAGAACTTGTAAACCGCCTAACTTTCAATGTCCCTGCTAGACTAACACGAAATTATTATCCCCTAAATTTGCCACGATGTACATCAAATTTTTGTCTGCACGAGCCCTTTCGCGTTCTATGTAATAATTATAACAATCTTTACCATTTAATTTGCACATCATCTTCTATCCCGGTATTAAAAACTAATATTTTAACTCATTTGCTTCATTCTTAATTGCTTCTTTTATTTTCATTTGTGTCCCGTCTCTTTGTTTTTTGTATCTTCCTCGCGAACTCGCATTTTCGCCCAAATTTATAGAAGGGCCCCGCGCGTAACAAGCACGTGCTTGGTGTCGTTGGGCCACTTGTTTGTACTGCTCGTAGTGCATCAACGTCCATCATATATATAAACATTTCCGAATTTTAATCCATTAGGACTCTCTATTAGACTTAACATAATATTAGTTTTACCACAATTCGAAGGCCCAACAATTAGAGCCCTTATTGTGTTCGGTAAGAGAGCACTATGTCGTGGCGGTAGATTTTTCTCGTTTTCATCGTTAATATTTCTAACTAAAATTGTTTGTTTTTGACTTATTAAACGCATCTCTTAATCTAATGTACCTCATTAAATGAGAAATCTTTGATGATTAAACATCAATAAAATGGGGAAACGTTTTTATAATCGCATCAGTCGTATTTTTAATTGTAAACACGGTGGTGGTCTTGTCGATAAGCTAATTAATACATTACCGTTTGAAGCCCATATTCCGGGATATAATTTTTGTGGACCGGGTACAAAGTTACAGAAACGGTTGGAACGTGGTGATCAAGGAATAAACCCATTGGATGAAGCTTGCAAAGAGCACGATATTGCATATTCTCAAAACAAGGCATTGAGTGAACGACATAGGGCAGACTCCATATTAATTGACAAAGCCTGGTCGCGTGTCAAGGCACCAGATAGCAGTCTTGGTGAAAAAGCAGCAGCATACTTTGTTACAAATATAATGAAAGCCAAGAAAAAATTTGGTATGGGATTGAATAAAACGGAAAAGAAAGGAAAGAGAAAGATATTGAAGAATAAAATGAAGAAGACAAACCTTTCGACTGTTATTACTGTTGCTACTAAGACATTAAAAAAACAAAAACCATTAGACATTATGAGTGCAATTAAAGTTGCACGTAAATCAATTCATCAATCAATCGGTTCTAAGAAAAATGTTAAAGTACCTCGTGTTATTAATGTACCCAAAATTGGAGGTTTTTAACCAATCGTGCCGATCTTGACAGCTCTCAGCGCTCTTGGTAGTTTAGCAAGTGGTAGTGCTGCAATTGCAAAAACAATTAACAATGCGAGAATGGCTAAAGAAGATATGGAGGAGAAAAAACGTCACAACAGGAAAATTGAACGTGTTGCTGTAGGAGAAGGATTATATCTCAAGCCCTATAGAAAGGGTTATGGTTTCTTTCTTAAGCCCTACAGTAAGGGAAAAGGAATTAAGAAGCGAAAAAACTAATTTCTCTGCTACCCAATAGACCACTATCAAATATAGACATTATACATTTTGCTAAGAAATATATCCCACATTTTAGAGGAGTGTTTATGAGAGATCTACTTCCAGAAGCACCAAAAAGTCGGGAGTGTGGTATAGTAAACCTAGATAATTCACGATCAAGTGGTACACATTGGGTTGCATATAATAAAAATAAAAATAATATACATTATTTCGATAGTTTTGGAAATCTTCAGCCACCTAGAGAAGTTGTGAAATACTTGGGTCATAGAATACAATACAATTACGATAGAGTTCAAGACTTTGATACATACAACTGTGGACACCTGTGCCTCGCTTTTCTACTTTCTTTCGTAGAAGATGTGGAGACAAAACCGGTATATTTAAATGGTTAATTTACATTTGGGGGGTTGAAAATCAATGTATGGGTACGTGTATGTGTGAACTCTGTATAGTATAAAAAGTGGACCTGCATGCGTTCAAATTCACAGTCTAAGTTTTTACTTCACATCGAACGTCATCTAGAGGACAAGAATTTTTGATCATTCTTAACAAAAAAACTATAACAGCTCATAACAGCTCAAAACAGCTGGTGACCAGCTTATAACAACTAGTAAACAACTAGTTAACAGCTACTAAACATATAGTAACCATCTAATAACAGCTATTTACCAGCTAAAATAACTAGTAAGCAACTACGAAACAAGTACTGAACAACTGCTAAACAGGTAGTAAACATCAAAATACAGCTATTAACCAGCTAAATCAACTAGTAAGCAACTACAAAACAAGTACTGAACAACTGCTAAACCGGTAGTAACCATCTAATAACAGCTATTAACCAGCTAAAACAAGTAGTAAGCAACTACGAAACAAGTACTAAACAACTGCTATACAGGTAGTAAACATCAAAATACAGCTAAATACAACGTGGAACAACTGTACCAAGTCCAAAAACCTCAACAACCATCATGAATCAGGAAAACCAGATGAATATTGTAATTAAAGAGTTCAATAAATTTAATAAAAAGACACTGCTATCGAAGACAAGGATGCCTGAAAATGTAAGATTCCCGATCCTCAAGGCGGAGCCCAAAACAACAAAGGTTGGAGAATCTATTGCTCTCGAGTTGGAGGAGCACATCCTGTACATGCCGGAAAGGTCAGGATGATATCATCAATGAAATGGTTGATGGAAAATTTAATATTTATAAAAGTAATGACAATTTGTATTTAGAAATAAGTCATTAATGATTAAAAAGATTGAGATTTTAAGAATATAACAATAAATACACTTTTTTAAATATAATGAAGAAAATGTTTCGAATCTTTTTTTATTCGGAAATCGTGTATAAATATTACAGATTATGGCGTTCCCTAAACAGTAATTGTTTAGTAACTGAGGAGTGACTACATAATTTTCGGAAATTTAAAATCTTTTACCTATAAAGTTTGTAAAATATACTACAATGAATATTTTGTCACAGTTAACCAAAGCTAGATTTGCTTTGAAGCGAAAATTCGATGATCTCAAAGAAGTCAAAAATCATACGAATTTACAATTGGAGGAGACTTTTAAACCTATTACTGAACCCTTACATGAACTTGTTAAGGAAAATAAAAAACAAAAGGTTTCTAATGTAAAAGATAGTATAAAAGTAAAGCGTGAAATGAAGCAAATTAAAACATACGATGGTGATGAGAGAGAGCTTGACGATTTATACTTTACAACTAATGAGAAAGATCTGCAGTCTAATCGAAACATAACTCCACAAGGTCTTTCGATGATAGTGATTCCTATAATCAATTCTTTTCACAGACGAATATTGAGGAAGATACAGAAGATGAGAAAAAGAAGACGGAAAAGAGTGAAGAAGAAGAAGGGACAACACCCTTACCAATGTATACAGGAGAGGCCGATATGGGTGTGGATGCAGAGCTAGAAGATAATAACACTAGTTATAATTATGATTTTAATATCAGTAATTTGACCAGAGGAAATGTGTTGGATAAAGGTTGTGGACCTAAAAAAAACTGCAAACAAATCATTAACACTGGGAGATAAAGAAATAAAAATTAAAAATAATAAAATAACATTTTCTAGTGGAATGAGTTGTGATCTGACTCCTGGTCTGTACTCTCTAATTTTTCTTAGTAAACCTGAAAACTATGATGATCAAGACTTGAAAATGTATAAAAAAATTATTTTAGAAACGAATATACATAGAGTAGGCTTTAAACCTAATAACAGAATCAAGGGTACACGAGCATACAAATATAGCCATATTATTAAGAAGTTGATAGACAAAGATTTCAGTCCTACAACATCTACTCCACTTCGCTCAAAAACAGGTTTTGGTTACATGACTCTTCAGAAATCAAATCCAAACTATGTATATTGGAATGATGTAAATGAGTTAGTCGAACGGTTGGAAATTTTAGTAGCATCAAAAGGAGCGGGTAACACCAGCCACAATAACGAAATTTTTTCAATATTAAAGGAATTGCGTGAAGAAAGGATTATATTTTAATGGGTATAAATAAGAAGGACAAATATGTTTTACATTTATAAAAATCATGTCTGTCGACAAGTTTGGACATTTTTCTGTTGATAAGGAACGATCAGAAAATTTGAAAAGACGTGTTAATTCTACTGAGGGGTTATTCATCGATGAGGACGGTAATCTAAATGCTCAAAATAAACGTATCTAAGCCTTTAGACAACAATGATCTAGCAACGAAACAATATACTGATGAGATTCTCGGAAAGTTGGGAGAAGATTTAAGGAAAATTATAACTCAAAATGTTAATCGTCGACTCACAAAAATTTGAAGCTTAGAAAATAAAATTGAATTGTATAATAAGAGGGCAGACAGCGCTGACCATATTTTTGCCAAAATTCTGGAAAAGATTAAAACCATTGAGGACTATATATTTAAATATGTAGCAAAACCGATATCATTACCGAAAAAAACCACAATTGAGCTAGAAGGTGTCGCTTTTCAGCCTATTAGAAGAATATGATTAAGGGAGAAATTGTAAATGAGTTGCACGGACCATCTCGAAAAAACTTTCAACGAAGACGAGTGATTACAAGGGGTATAAACGATCTGTGGCAAGCAGATTTGGTTGAAATGGGAGCCTTTTCAAAATCTAATGATGGGTACCGATACTTGTTGACTGTTATAGACACATTTTCGAAATATGCTTGGGGTGAGGCATTAAAATCAAAAAATGCAAATGATGTTTCCCAAGCCATGGAGAGAATATTTAAATCGGGTCATGGAACACCAAAAAACCTGCAAACTGATGATGGCACTGAATTCTTTAATTCTAAATTTAAGGTATTAATGAAAAGTTATAGGATAAATCATTATTCAACCTTCAGTACTCTAAAATCATCAATAGTGGAACGTTTCAATAGAACTCTTAAAGAATTAATGTGGCGTGAGTTTAGTTTCAATGGAAAATATAAGTGGATAGATATGTATAAACAATTAATTAATAAATACAATAATAGAGTGCATAGAACAATAAAAATGAGTCCAAGTAAAGTCAATTCCTCCAATGAAAAACAAATATTACAAACTTCGTATAATCACCTGAAAATATTTGTTGCAAGTAAATTCCGTAAGGGGGACCACGTTCGTATCAGTAAATATAAACATGTCTTTGAGAAAGGGTATACACCAAACTATACAACTGAAATCTTTAAAATTAGAAAGGTGAAGAATACATACCCTAAAACATACTTACTTGAAGATTTAGATGGTAGCCCGATTCAGGGCGGATTCTATAAAGAAGAACTGAAAAAACACGATTTCCCCACACATACCTAGTTGAAAAAGTTGTAAGGCGAAAAGGAAATAAAGTTTTTGTTAAGTGGCTCGGGTTTTCAAAGACTAGCTGGATAAATAAAAAAGACATTTTGTAGTATAATAAATGATTTATTTAATTAATTTTTATTTATATATTTATCTTATCTTATATTAAGTTTAATATTAATATTTTTGTACAATGTCTTAAACTAAAATTAAATATAATAAAAATACTTTTTACAAACTCAAAATCATTTTCATTTATATTTTCCAAAATCTCGATCATAATAAAACATCTCCAATTCAACTGATTTATAAAATAGTTCTTTTTCAATATGTTCCTTTTGAAATTTAAGACTATCTAATGATTCTCCATCGTTCACATAATTATTTTGTATCATCTCACCCAAGCAAAGTGAATTTGATTCTAACCATTCAACATTTTCTAAAATATCTTTTTCAATTAATCTCTGATGTTTTATTGATGTCGTACCATGGTCTTCGTTACTTAACTCTAAAAATTGTGTTTCATTAACATTACGTTTTCTTTTATTATCTTTGCCACAAAGAATTTTTTTATTTACTTTAACTGTAGTTATTTTATGTGCTTTTGATCTAAACATTGTTCTATTACCATATAGTGAGGCCCCAGTTAATAAAACGTTTTTATCGTCTTCAATTATAAGATTTCGTGAACTCACTCCCTTTGCTTTATTATGTGAAGATTCAACTTGATCTATTTTATAACAATAAACCTTTGAGCACAGACCTACAAATTCTGTCATGAGTTTACCGTTAAGCTCATCTTTAAAAAACCCTAAACTTTTTTTGTTAACTCTTTTGAAGTCATATAGATTAATTCTTTCATCTGAATAGTCTGATGTATCAAATTTTGCTTCAAGATCATTACGAATATCTTTATAAAAATCTTCAGTTTTTATTGTATAGATAAATGAATCGGTATCCATATAATTTAAGAGTAACTTTTTCTGAAACTTTGGCTTCATATATTGATAGTGAAAATCATACATGTTCCATTTCGATAAATCTAATACTGCAAATCCTAAATACATTGGCTTATTAAATAGAACGGACAATCTTTTCATTTGAATTGCATAGAAATTATCATTAATTTTAGTTGCACTATGAAAATTGGATTTTGAAATTAAAGCTTTGGCACAATGTGCTTTTCGTCCAGTCTTCGAGCTATCCGAAGCTTCCCATGTACTAATAAGCTTAGTATCGACCCTGCGCTCGGGATCTTCCATTGTTTTTCCGTAAACAGAATTATTCATTAATTTAAAAAAATCTTTTTCAAATTTATTTTTTGCATTTTGCCTATGTAAAGTATTTAGATCAATGTAATTCTTTAACCAAGGCTTTTGTAAAAACTGAACACCTCTATGGATCTTTTTCAATACTAACCCGTTCTGTATACATTGTTGCAAAGTCCGATAATGTATTACATAATTTTTCTTATTTCCCAGGTCAGCAATTAATTTTTTTACTTATCCTCTTTTGAGGCCAGACAATTTGACGGACAAAATGGAAGATCATTATGAAGATCATGTAAACGGTATGGATATATCAAGTACACTTCCAAAAAATAACCGTATTTGCTATCGATTGGAATATTATTAATATCAAAATTGTCTATGTCTGTGGTAGACATCCACTTAAAGTCTTTATATGGTAAAGGTTGGGACATTGCCCAACCATACAAGTTATTAGCATCCACATACATTAAAAATGAAGACTCCTTCGAGGAATCATAATCTGACAAATATTTGTTATTTGCTTTTGTATATCTATGACAACATTGAACTAAACCACCTCGAATGCTACTTTGAATAAATCTATACATATCTATATCTGTCAGCAATTCAAGTTGAATATTTGTAGTTTTCAACATTGCCTCCCAAGATAGACCTGGTGTCGTAAAATACTGAGCTGGGTCAAGTAAATAAATTTGCATACAAATTTTTCTGAAGTTTTCAAAGATATCGGTTAAAAGAAATACATCAGTTTTTAAATATAATTCTAAATAATCTTTAAGAGTGGAACATGAGAAATGCGACCAAACTTTAAGAGCTTGATCATAATCTTCCTGAGAGCATTCCCTTTCCGTTAAATTACTATAGAATGCTTCCCTTGGTGGGAGGGAAGTTTCCTCGAGTCTACTAGCGGAATCTAAATATTCATAGGGAAATATACCCTTCTTACGCATTAGTCGAAATTCTATATCATTACTGAAAAATGATTTTACAGTGTTCAATTGATCATCAACTAAATTAGAAGCTAGGCTATCTAAACTTGATGGCATAAATCTATATGTATCGAGAAAACGAATTTTAAAACTATTTACACTTAAACTTTTTATTTTTTTTGAGACAGAAATATAGTTTTCCTTATTTATTGGTATTACGGAAATTTCACCGGGAATCTTTCCTAACTCTTGAATAAATAAATGACAGTCGTATTTCGAAAAATTATGAAAAAATACTGGAATAAATTTATTTACTTTATAATCCAAATTTCATTTAGAGTGGGCTGCACCTCTAAAGCGACCTGTGAAATGACAATGATCTCTAACCCTATCAGTCCCTAAACTATTCTGACAAATAGAACAATTCAATGAATTATCAAATATTTGCTGGTCATCCAAAGTCATTCTCATAGGAAATATTTTATGTAAGTAGTCATCACTTAATTTAGTTAAATTTTTAATCAATGAACTTACAAAACTTACTCCCGAATTTTTGCCTGTTTCTAAAACAAATTTATCTAGTTTAGAATCAAAAGCACACTTTATATAATACGCATATGATATTGGAATATGTTCATTAATATTAAATAATTTGGGGCTCACTTCAAGATTTTTTGGTTCCAGAATGCATTCGAAATCCGCGTAGACTACAAATGGATCTTGAAGCTGATGTTGAACTTGGGTAAATTCCAATGTATTATTCTGGGGGTGTGGCATCTTTGAGACCCTCCTACTGCAGAGCGTTTTGTGTTTCAATGCAGCTTCCTCAGTTTTGGAAAAATTCAAACACACATTGCAGAAATATTGCGCCCTCTTCTGATTTCCTCTTTGCGCTGTCATTAATCTTTGAAAGAGAATTATATACACATTAATAAAAGAGATAAAAATGAATAAAAGAATTTACCTTGAAATATTTTTAATTTACATATAATGTCCATTCCCACCGTCTTCCAAAAACATCATATTGATATGAAGAGGTTTTTCCACTTCCGATTGAAAAAGTGGTCCAATTATTTCCCTCGTCTCTTCATTGTATCCGAATACATTCAAACTCATATGAGTATTCTATTTTAAAAAATGTTTAATACATTTTATTTCAAGGGGGAAAGTCAACCCTGTGAAATCTAATTTTATTTCATCACTTATATAAATTATCTCCAGCGATATATCAATATTATATGCCGAACATCTTTGCGGCCTGTTAACAATTTTTAAGGCAGAAATCAACGCCCATTTAAAACAATATTGATCATTTTCATTACAAACATTGACTATTGCTTTTTTTGTCAAAAGGAAACGAGGTAGTGGTATAAAGGACGAACCAGCTATCGGTGTATAGTGGTTCACATTCATTTCCAAGCGAATCAATTTTATAAGAGACCATCCGCTGTCTCTCTCTTGAAATTCTTGAGTTTTAGAAATTATTTCCATGGTATGTTCATGAAAGATGCATTCTAAATCAGAATCTTTATTCATGATCGTCATTTTACTTTGAAAGCTTTTCATTTCAATTTCCTCAGAGTCATCTTTAAAAAGTGTATACTCTGCAAACAATTCAAAGTTGACTTTTGCTGAAGTATAACTTTCTAATAGAATGCTGAGATGAGGTAGCAGTGACAATCCAGCTTCATTCAAGAAACTCTCAGGTAAGATCAAGTCCGATCCATCGTTTACATACATGTAATGCAGTATTCTTCCCTTGAATCCCTCAGAAATTTTTTTGACTCTTCCGTCAGAGGGTTGAATTGCATTTCGCTTATGCACCTCCGAACGGACATGGTTTGCCCACTTATTCTTTTGTAAGAAACACTTGCAGGACTGACAATACTGATTTTGGTTATTCATTTTATTTTATTCTTTTAGTTTAAACCCTTTTTAACGATCACTTTTTCACTTTTACTTAAGTTGCGTTTGACGTAGCAGAGTATCCCACTTCAAGACTATTTTTGGAAGACTAACTATTGTAAGTGGGCGTGAACGATAATATTGAAGATGAGAGGTGCATACTTAAGATTTTTTTAAATTCAAAAACTTAGGTAATTCTAGTAGGTTACATCGACTATTCATTGGTTAGAAGAGATGAGAAGTATTGTTTTTGAAAAATATTTGATACAAGTGTAACCAATAGGACACCATCAAATCGATAAAGGAGACACAAAATCATAGAATAAAGGAGAGTGTTGGTTAGAAGAGGTCGCACATACTTTGCTGCAGGTGGGAAAGGAAAGATCTTGTCAATTTATACACACAATCATACTCAGGTAGCCAATAGGGGACAGTTTGGTAAAAATCATTTCGAGTTTGGGAAAAATCAAAGATATTCATTTGTTAAATTTCGAGAATGTACATCTTTGGGTAAAAGAAAAGGAAAAATAAAAGATTTTCATTTGTTGAATTTCGAGAATGCACATCTTTGGGTAAAAGATGAAGATGAAAACCTATATAACATTTCCTTATAAGTTGTGTAACCATATTTAAAAGTGTAAGACGAGATTGTTGACTTAGATAGACAACATGCATTCAGTTAAAATAAATAATTTTCTGAACGCATTTGACGGAATTCTGTTCAATGTACACTATGTACGGCTCCAGTTCATACAATCAAAACTCTTTGAATGTGATGGAGGTAATATGAAAATATCTATTCATGGAAATCATATGAACACCTGCGTGTGGAGCAATGATGCAGCCACCGAGGGAGTTGATACTTGTGTATGCCATCGAATTTCGGATTACAAAAAGGAAGCACTCAACATTATGAATATATACTATAATCTTGAAAAAAGAATAAAAAAGATTAAATAACGTAAAAACCTTCGCAATACCAAAATAAATGAATAAATGTATTATTATGCTACAAAATACACTTCTGACTTTTTATTTCGAGTTAAATTTACAGGTATGGAGAATGGAAAATATTTCCTTGACTGAGATATGTCGGCTACTTGCGAGTTGTTGCGCGGTCGTGATTTCAACCCCTATTATGGGAACGTATTAGAGCTAGCAGTCAGCCGTGAGGTCGTTGGCGTGAGGCCCATGATCTTGTCAATGAGCGTGCGCCTTTAGGCTTGTGCATGTGTCCCTTTTATTGCGCTTGTCAATGAGCGTGCACCTTCAGGCTTGTGCATGTGTCCCTTTTATTGCGGTCAGGTAATGGACAGGTGCGCATATTCGGGTAGCTCTTGCTTGAATCCCTTTTATGACATGTTTATGACCCATTTGTGGAAAGGAGAGAATCTTAGAGAATTTACCAGTTAAACGTTCTGGGGCGGAAACAAAAATGTGTGTTTGAAAATATTCCACATCTGAGAATCATTAACTTGTGAGATTTATTTTATTGGGGTTCTTTTGATTTCTAAATTAATTTTACAATCATAGGAAACATTATTCCCCAACATGATCGGACATGTTCCTCTAAGGTAACCATCTTTGAATACTTTGGGTGTGCGACCTTTCACACGTGCAAATTAATAACTTCACTAGTGAATTATTTAAAAAAATTTATTTTTATTTTTATTCACTAAGTTTAAACTTCACAACATTTCCTTAGTATCGACTTTTATTCTTGGCGGTTCACAATTAACTTCTTATACAACCGATCTTCTCGGATGCAAAAACGGACTGCCTGGCCAAGGGCCGCTTATCTGATAATCAAACCTCGGTTTAAGAGAATTGGGGAACTCATTAAGAGTTGGACAAGGGTTGGACTCAAGAGAGTCGGGAAATCGGATGATCTAATTCTCTGCTCAATTGCCAAACGGATTACGCTGCAGTTTTGGGGCTCGCCGGGTGTTGACCGGATGGTTGTGTTTACATTAGCTGGACCCAGCTTAGTTTATGTTAGGAGGACTGCGGCGCAATTGAATCTTAATAATGAACTTCGATTGAAGTGGGGGAGCTAATTGGGATTCTGTGGGAACGCTGAGTAAGGGGATCCCAGCTAAGAATTGTTTATAAGAAATTGTTTACGACTTGGGTAAGGCGGCTGGGCGCTCGAGCTGGAAGGCGTTCTCAGCTAAGAAATTGTATATGAAGAGTTTGTTTATAAATTGGGTAAAGAGGCTGGGATCATGAGCTGGATAACTCTCCCCCTTCTAAATTGAATCGTCCCGATTCATTGGAAGTGTCGGATAAACTGAATTTAGATGATTTGTCAATTCGACTATAATTTGATCCTCAGTGGTACTTTCATTTTCGGACATATTATTTTCGGGGGTTATTTCAATATGAATTTGCCGTGGTTTGAATATTAGATCTTTTTTGAATTTAAATACAAGCGTGATAATTACATATATTAAAATTAACATGATCAATATAAATGTTATTGGGATTTGAGTTTGTTTAATTTGAATAAATGGGTTTAATATGTTAATGTTATCGAATGAAAGTTCCGAATCATTTGACATAAGATATTCGGATACTAAAAAATCATTATACTGTTTAGCAGTGACATATTCTATTATCTTATGGTCCAGATTAGAGTAGGGTATATTATTTATTGTAGTAGTACTATTAAAAGTAATTAAAAATGACCCATTTAAATGAGTATCATTAACAGTATTATAACCATTTATAAAAATAGCTCCTTCTTGGATTACATCAATTTTTTTATTATATTCCCTGATTTTATTACAAAGGGATTTTTCTCCATTTAGTAGCCTAGTAAAACAAGTACTTTCTGGGCTTAAAGTGCCATAATTATTAAATATTTCTGTCTTAAAATTAGAAATTACATAGTACCTATTGTTACATTTGGCGACATGATTATCAATTAATAGTTTTCCATCATTGTGTGAGATGGATCTTGCGTTATACACTTCGCAACGGTTTGTTATGATGGGGTATTTTATATATATTACAATTAATTCTTGGTGTATGGCGATTTTAAATTTTGATATATCTAATATGTCAGTAATTACTACAGGTTTCTGTTCGTGTTTATATATTTCTTGGATTTCTTCAGCGTTCAAAATTTTAGTGTTGAAAACATCTATTTTTGCTAATGTAATTGTATCCATTAAATTCATCAGATCGTAAGTGAGCAAGCGAAGACGGTGTTTTCTGAATGGAAATTCTTGATTTGAAATAACTGTTTGAAGATTCTCAGATAGGGTTTTTATTTCTTTAAATAATTTAGAGTTAATAACAAATTGATTGTTATTATTTTGGATTAAATCATCAATTTTATTTTGCACCGTTATCAAATCATCGTGATCGGGAGTCCCTGCTATCCATTTCCAAAGGGTACCTAATTCATTAATTCCTCTTTTTGCCCTATTTGGCAAAATTTGTGAGAGGAGCATTTTAATAATATCTAAATCATAGGAAATTTCCCACTGTAAATTAATATTTTTGTTTATGTGTGCTGATTCGAGTTTGATTATGTCTTTATATAAACTTAAATTAGTTATATGAAATAGGTCAGCGTATGAATCATAAATAAGAATGTCTTTTGTATCCTTGTAGAGGAAAAAATCATGGTTCGTGTAATCCATTATTTCGGAATTGGTGGCCGCTACTATCAATAATACAAATATTATTGAATTCATTTTCTGTAATTTAAGACAAACTGTGTTTAAGATTTGATGTTATCTTTATGAATCGTGCGATTTCTATTGTTTATGATAACCTTATTATGTAAATTCTCCTTAACTACTTGTTTTTTATATCTAGAGTTAAGCTTATTCCTTTCCCCGTGTTTTTTCTCATATATGACTTCTCCTACGAGATAGTCCTTTTCCTTTCTACCTTTGTTGTGAGAACTTAACATTTTCTCCTGTGCCTGTTTTAATAACTGTGGAACAGTATCATGTTCGATTTTATTGTATAATATATCGTACGGTCGTTGGTTGGTAATGGAATGTATTGTCATGTTATATTTCTGAGCTGCTCTAATTATAACTTCAGAATAATCAACTAAGTTAAGTTCATCTTTGATGCAACGAGCGATTTCAGTAAGGGTTGAATGAGCTCTTTCTATTTGTCCATTGGACGTACTATGGCGAGGATCTGCGAAATATAAATTAATACCGCATCTTTGTGCGAAGGATTTAAATTGTGTTGATGAAAAACTAGGCTCGTTATCCATCATTAAAGTTTTAGCAAGTGGAAAATGTTGCAATATTTCTGAAATTTTGGTTTCTATGTTGAGTTTATTTTGAATCTCCTTTACAACTAAGTATTTTGAATATGAATCAATACAAGTAATGAACATTAAATTTTGAGCGTAAAAAATGTCGATATGCAAATTTTCTCCTTCTTTATTTGGGATGGGTGCTTGACCAATAGGAATTAGTACAGGGTGTCTATTATATTTGTTACTATTACAAATTGTACAGTTCTTTATGTACTCCTGGAGTTTTTTGTTCAAATTTGGCCAATAGTATAGTCTGTTGATTTGCTTGTAATTTTCGTCCAGTCCCCTGTGTGCTCTACAATGAGTTTCTTCTATTATTAATGCTCTGTCTTCAGGGTTTTCTACATCTTGGAAAAATATTTTTGTATAAAGGAATTTATTCGTGAAATTTTCTTTAAGTGAGTTTTGAATTTTGTATAAGTCTTCTAAAGTACAGTGAATACCTATTGTTATGTTAGGAGGGATATATTCCCTTAAGATTGATACCAAATTTTCAGGGGTATCAAATTCTATTATATGTCTGGTATTTCCGAATATATTGACCATCTCATGTATTGTATACCTCCCCGTTGCTATTAGAAATTGTTGCTTAAACTGGTTTAAGGGTTTGCGGGTTTCTTGTATAACATTCTCAAAACTACTCTCTGCAGAATGCTGAGTGTTTTGATCTGAGACCGACTCGTTACTGTCCGTTAGGTTGTTAATTTGAATTCTTGATAGGGCATCAGCAACTACATTGGTAGATCCTGGTTTATAAATTATTTTGGGAGAGTAACTCTCAATGAATGAGTACCATCTTTTCATCTCGATGTTTGGATTTTTTTGAGATATCGAGAAAGACAGTGGTTGGTGATCTGTATAGATTTCTATGTTGTTAACGCCGTATAAATAGTTTCGCAAATTTTTAAATGCCCAAACTATTGCTAAAAGTTCTTTCTTATTGGTGGCATATACTTGTTCGGCTTTTGTTAGAGTTTTTGAAATGAAGGTTATTGGTTTTCCTTCCTGAGAAAGAACAGCACCAATGGCTAGATCGGACGCATCGGTCGTTAAAGTGAATTTTTTATTATAATCAGGTTGTACCAATTCGATTTGTGCAATTAAATTATCTTTGAGCTCGTTGAAAGCTCTTACAGCTGAATCGTCCAACTGTATGGAAGTTTTACGAGACATTTTTTTGGATACTTTACCATTTTGACCTTCCAAATACTTTGTTAGCGGTTTTGCAATTTTTGCGTAGCTTTGTACAAATTTTCTGTAATAGCCGGTAAGGCCTAGGAAGCTTCTAAGCTCTCTAATGTTTTTTGGAATTGGATACTTTAATATTGTAGATATTTTTTCGGGGTCTGTTTTGATTACATTGTGGGAAACAACGTAGCCAAGAAATGTGGTTTCTAATTTAAAGAACTTTGATTTTTCAATTGAAATTTTCATATTTGCGTTCAGCAATATATTAATTATGGCGATTAAGTCCTTGTAGTGTTGTTCTATTGTTTTAGAAAATATAATAATGTCATCCATATATACGTGACATGTTTTACCTACTTGTTCTCTCAAAATATCATCCATTGCTCGTTGGAATATTCTGGGAGCGTTCGTTAGCCCAAATGGCATTCTCAAGAATTCATATTTTCCGTTATTTATAGAAAATGAGGTTTTTTTAATGTCTGTTTCTTTCATTAGAATCTGGTGAAACCCAGACTCCAAGTCGATCGTGGAAAAGTATTTAGCCTTTCCCAGATTTGACAAAATCACTGAAGGATCTTGCATTGGATATCTGTCGGGAATGGTGTTTTCATTTAGTTTCTTATAGTCTATAACTAATCTTAGTTTTGCAGTACCATCTTCATTAAATCCCTTTTTTGGTACCACTAAAACTGGAGAATTATAAGGGCTTTTGCTTGGTCTTATAATTCCTTCTTTTAACATGCGATTAACTTCAGAGTTTACGAAATCTGAAGCCGATAGAGCATAGGGATACTGCTTGCTATAAATAGCTCTATCGTTTTCGGTGTTTATTTCACCGCGAATATCAGTCCTGAATGGGACTTGCATGTTTATCTTCGAGTGCTCTTTATTGATAATATTTATTATCTCATTTTCCAAATCCATTCTTTGGTCTGGAGTTGATTTACTCATATTGTTTATTTCATTGTTGTCGGATAAATCAACGACGGCTTGTTCAGGACTTTTTAATCCCAAACTAGAATTTTTGTCGGATACTTCAACGACGGCGTGTTCAGGATATTTTAATCCCAAACTTGTTTCGCTTTGATTTGCCTCTTCAGACTCAGTTCTGATTTTGGCCTTTTCATCAAAGTATTTTTGTATAATAAATTCCTTTAATGGAAGAATTGTTTTATCTTCAGATAAGGAAAGTTGGTTAAAAGAACTGTCATTATCATAAATTAATTTTTCTTCTTTTCCCCCATATTTTATTACTCCTTTTTCTGTGTCTATTACAGCTCCTATTTTTTTTAATAGGTTGTAACCTATTAGAAAATCTGATTTTAACCCGTCTATTTCATAAAATGTGTAACGCGTGTCAAAGATCGTTACCATGTGATAATATTTAATTATAGAATATCCATTAACCGTAGATACTCTTTTATATATAGGAAGCTCGTTTTTGTTTTTATAAATTCCTGTTTTGATATAGCAGGAGGTTGCTCCTGTGTCAATTAAGATTTTAAGCTTTTTATTTATTTTGCTATCATATCGAATTAGGTAGGGTAATCCTACTCCGGATTCTGGCCTAAAAAATGGTCCTCTTCGATATTATTTAATCGCATAGTTTTGTTTGCCGGTTGGTTAACCGTACCTGTTGGTTCTCTTTTGTTCTGAGGATTATTTTGCTGAGTTGTTTGTGTCTCTGGCTTTTTATTCTGATTCCACTTATTCTGATTATAGTTGTTGTTACTATAATTGTTATAACCCTGATTGTATTTTGGCCTATTCTGAATCTGTAAGGATTCATCTACGTCCATCGGTTCTGGCTTGCTTTGCTGAGCTTTATTGGAATTCCATTGATTATGGGAATTATATTGTGGATTATACTGTCTGCCCTGATTCCAATTATGATTTTTATTTTGATTATAATTGTTTCTATTCTGGCTATCGGGTTGATTAAACCTCAAGTTGTTAGTATTCCTTTGGTTACTATTAAGGTTATTATTGTTACCTTGCTTGGGTCTATTATTTGAGTTTTGGTACCCGAATAAATTTGACTCATAACTCCTGCGCTGTGATGATGTGAAATTGTTAGCGAATTGGGCCCTCAAGTTATTGCTTTCTAGTTCTTGTACTATTACCATAGCGTTCGGTAAGTCTGACGGATTCATAGAAAATATGACGTCTGAGATATGGCCGTTGAGGCCAGTTATGAATACTCTTAGAGCTGTCTTTTTGTGTTTTTCGTTCATTTCAGCAGTTAAAGGCTTATTTCTGCCGTAAGTCATAATGGTTTTATTTATTAGAAGGGTTAGTTTTTTATTAACTAACCCATAATATTCCATTATGGACAGTTTCCCTTGACTTAGTACTCCTAAGTCTTGCTCAATTATATGGATTGGACGTTTGTCGCTAAAAACAAAGTCCAACCTTGCCATTATGGCATCAAAATTTAGTACCGTTCCATTGTGTGTTAGGGCATCGTTTGCTGTGCCAGTTATTTTGTTCCTCAAGATTGATAATGCAGAAAAGAACCTTTCGCTACCTCTAGCATATTGTCCCATGGCTATTTCTGCTGATTCCCTCCAACTCACATATTTGTCTTCTTCTCCTTTAAATTCCCTGACTGATTTGATAATTTCAAAGGAAGTTTCACATTTAATATTTGGGTCAATGACTTCTACTTGAAAATCTTCAACCTTTTTTATATTTTGATTTAGTTGTGCTTTTAAACTCACGATCTCATTCCTTAAGGGATTCAATTCATTATTTACAATATGTGCAATTAATTCGCTCACTTGGTTATTAGCTTGGCTGCTAGAAGCCATTGCAGGTTGTGGTAGGGGCATTGTGAGAATTCTTACAAAATCGTTAATGAGGTCTTCCACCTTGTTTGATTTTATTTAAATTTGTCTGCTTATAGTACTTAAATAGAATATAAAAAATAAACAGTATACGCTCACTAATTGTTTTCTTTTCTTCTGGATTTAGTGTGATATCGTCTGTTTTCCTTTGATGATCCTGCTGGGGTCGTCCTTCTTGGTTGTTTTTAGCGAGGGATGGCCCTCAGCTCTTCCTTCAATTTATTTTTCGGTCGTTAATTTTTAGCGAGGGATTGCCCTCAGCTCTTCCTTCAATTTGATTTCTGGTCGTCGCTGTTTAGCGAGGGATTGCCCTCAGCTCTTCCTTCTTGTTGGATTTGATATTTGAATTTTTAATTGTTTTTGAATTTTGTTTCTCAGTTGTTTTTTTTGTATCAGCTTTCACTTTCACAGTTTTTAAATTTTTTTGTATCAGCTTTCACTTCCACAGTTATTAAATTTGTTGTTTAACTTTGTAAATTGTTTGGTTTTATTTTTTTAGACCGTTTAGTTTTTTTGTTAAACCGAAGGTTTATTATGTCGATTACTAATTAACAGATTGTTGTAAGTAAAAGGGGATTATTTCATTTATTAATTTCCTCCTTTTATTTTTAACACAAACTTTTTTGTCGGTTGGGTTTTTATTAGACCACGCAAGTTCCTTTTCACTTTAAAACCGTTGGTTATTTATTTTAAAGCTTTAAGCTTGGCTTGGGCGCCAATTAATAACTTCACTAGTGAATTATTTAAAAAAATTTATTTTTATTTTTTATTCACTAAGTTTAAACTTCACAACATTTCCTTAGTATCGACTTTTATTCTTGGCGGTTCACAATTAACTTCTTATACAACCGATCTTCTCGGATGCAAAAACGGACTGCCTGGCCAAGGGCCGCTTATCTGATAATCAAACCTCGGTTTAAGAGAATTGGGGAACTCATTAAGAGTTGGACAAGGGTTGGACTCAAGAGAGTCGGGAAATCGGATGATCTAATTCTCTGCTCAATTGCCAAACGGATTACGCTGCAGTTTTGGGGCTCGCCGGGTGTTGACCGGATGCTTGTGTTTACATTAGCTGGACCCAGCTTAGTTTATGTTAGGAGGACTGCGGCGCAATTGAATCTTAATAATGAACTTCGATTGAAGTGGGGGAGCTAATTGGGATTCTGTGGGAACGCTGAGTAAGGGGATCCCAGCTAAGAATTGTTTATAAGAAATTGTTTACGACTTGGGTAAGGCGGCTGGGCGCTCGAGCTGGAAGGCGTTCCCAGCTAAGAAATTGTATATGAAGAGTTTGTTTATAAATTGGGTAAAGAGGCTGGGATCATGAGCTGGATAACTTGCACAGCAACACCTGTGATAATGAGGCAAAAGGGTACGAGATCACACCTTTCCCCAACATGATCGGATATGTTCCTGTAAGATAACAACCTTTGGATACTATGGTTGTGCGATCTTTCACACGTGCACCTTTCTAACCTGACTATTAATTGCACATAATGAGGGGAAGGATACATGATCAATAATGTCACATGGGGATGTGGGGGCGATGGGGGTAATTAAGTATACTCTTTATAGACATGATCGTGACATTTTTATGAGTTCAAAGTCCATTAAAATCACTTAATGTATTGGATTTTGCTAATTGTCCCAGAACCCGCATAGGTTAATGAGGGGGAGGGGGGCTTGGGGCCATTAATATGCTAATTGTCCCAGAACCCGTCTTTCCCTACTACTTCAATACCTATAGATTGATCCAAAAAAAAATTTGCCACGCCCACTCTAACGCCCATAACGCTTAAATACCGCCTACCGCCGGTAGGTGGCGCATTTAAATCTCGCTTTGCTGCTTCATATCTCCATTTTCCTTTGGTCCCATAAGCTGAGTAACGGGTATCTGATAGTCGAGGTACTCGACTATAGCGTTCTCCCTTGTTTTAAAAGCTTATGCTGAAACTGTCGCATCTCGTTGTGAAATGAAACCATGCTGACCGATGCAATTTGATTGAAAATCGGAACGCAATATGTTCTGAACTTAGAACGCAATACTGTGGGCTTCGAACGGAAAAGTTTGGGCTTCGAACGGAAGCTTGTGTTTACTTTGCGATTGGTTTATTTATCTTAGCAGGACGGTCAAGCGCGGCCCTCGAAGTAGATGGCAAAGGCAAAATCTTAAACAAAGGCAAAGGCAATGTCGCTGAAGGCAAAGGTAACATAGCTGAGATTGAATTCAAAAATTTGTTTATAAATTCCATAAGTGGAACCGTTTCACGGGTTGGATAACTCTCCCCCTTCTAAAATGGATCGTCCCGATTCAATATGAAATTCATTAAATTGATCTCTTAAATCAGTTAAAAAATTTTCTTGGTGAATAGGTTTTTTTTTGCTTCTGGCCGTTGTTTTTTGGTTACAAATAATATGGCATTTTTGTATTTTATAATAAGTACAAAAATTAAATATATAATGATTAAAATTAATAATATAAAGGTAAGTGATATTTTAGTATTATTAATTTTAATGAAAGGATTTAAAATGCTTATATTATCTAAAGAAAGTTTTGAGTTATTTGATAATATGTAATCGGATATTTCATAATTTTTGAAGCATGGTCTTACTGACAAGCAGCTGGGTTTGTTGCCAAACGGAAAACAAAACAATTGGAGAAATTTAAAAAGGAGGAGTCTGCTGGTACACAAAGAAATTAAATTAAAAATAGATGGAATGTTCAACGAATGTTTTTATTTATGTAAATAAGTTCTTTAAAGCTTCCTTTTCGTCCCACGGATGCTTCGCCATCTTTCCCGCGCCACCGCAGTCCAGCTCCGAGTCCCAATAGGCATATTGGACCTTGAGGAAGTGGGAGCCGGATTGGAAACAGGGTTGATCCGCTGATGGTGCAGGAAGTCGCCCAGCATCCTGGCAGTGGCTGGACATGGCTTCTCCAACTGTTCCTCACCGGGCGCCCTACTTTCCTCCTCCCTATAGAAGCCACCGCGTCCTCCAGCTCCGCTTAAGCTGCCAAGTAGCTGGTGGTTATGGTGTACGGAGTCCTATTGGAGAGGACTTCGGAGATCATATTACTGGTGGTTCTGCTAAAAAGATCCTTCTATTAGTACAACGCATCCAAATTATTTTGTCCAGATCTTACTTTCTTGGTGAGGACACGCTCGGCAGGATGTCCATGTAGAGAGCGAAGTCCCACTCTGCATGTTCCTTCCCACTGGGATTCTCTAGAGGATCTCCTCCAGCACTTCAACTATTCTGCGGATTTCCCCCTGTTGTGGTATTGCTTCCTGTCGGTCAAGTCCCACAATAATGGGCAACACTGCACTGACCTCCTTTAACCGTTTTTGGGGTTTTTCTTCCATTTAAAATTTTTAAATTCCCCACGCTTTTGCACGAACACCGCCAAAGATTACATTTCATATTCTTTGGGCCGCGGCAAACGGCGTTCATCGAAAATTCACTCGCGAAATCTCGAATTTTTTCTGGTATTTCCTTAGCTCATCTGAGTACCGCGCTGAAAAACAGACCCGACGAAAACCTTTAGCCGCCTGTTTGCATCTCGCTCACTCCTATGGTTAGCTCGCGGTTTTCGTCGATGTGAGTACTAGGCTTAAGTCGTTAAGAATTTTGTTTTTCAAATTGGTATATGAAATATTATTAATTTCGGTTGTACCATTAAATGTTATCAAAGATGAACCGTTTAAATGAGAGTTGTTCACAATATTGTTACCATTTAAAAGAATGGCACCATCTTGTATGATGTCTATTTTTTTATTTTTTTCTCTTATTTTTTTACAAGTGGATTTCTCGCCATTTAATAAGCGGGTAAACAAGTTCTTTCATTATTTAAAGTGCAATAATTATTAAAAAGTTCGGTCTTAAAGTAAGACATTTCATAAAACATATTTGCGCATTTTGCGACTTGATTGCTTTGTACTACTTTCCCATCGAATTGGGAAATCGCTCTAGCGTGATATATTTCGCATCTGTTTTTTATTATTGATTATTTTATATAAATTATTACAAGTTCTTTATGCAGTGCGATTTTAAAAACAGACATGTCCATTAAGTCAGCGATAATTACTGGTTTTTGTTCATGTTTTAATATTTCCATGATGTCATCATTGTTTAATATTTTGGTATTAAAAACGTCAATTTTTGCTAGTGTGATTGTGTCAATTAAATTTTGCAGATCAAATGTTAATAATCGTAAGCGATGTTTTCGCAGTGGTAAATCTTGATCAATAAAAACATTTTTAAAATCCTCAGAAAGAGATTCAATTTCTTTAAACAGTTTGGAATTGATAATAAATTGATTATTATTATTTTCAATTAATTCATCGATTTTATTCTGTATTTTAATAAAATCATCATGATCCGGAGTTCCAGCTAACCATTTCCACACAGTGCCTATCTCTTTTATCCCTCTCTTTGATCTAGTTGATATTAATTGTGATAAAATTAATTTGATTACTTCTATGTCATATTTAATTTCCCATTGTGACCTTTTATTAGTATCCCTTTTTATATTATCTGAATAATTCGGCGTATGAACCGTACGTCAATACGTCTTTATGGTCCTTGAATAAAAGATACTCGTGACTTGTATAGTCAATTATTTCTGATTTTGTTAATAAAATAAGGTGTAGTATTAGCACCTGATAAAACATTTTCTGGAAAAGGTAAAAAAAAGTAACATATAAATTTTTAGAATTTTATATTATCTCTGTGAATAATTCTATTTCTATTGTTGATTATTATTTTGTTAGGTAAATTTTCTTTAACTATTTGTTTTTTATATCTAGTTTTAAGTTTATTTCTTTCCCCGTGTTTCTTTTCATAAACTACCTGTCCTACATGAAATACTTTTTTTTCTGTTTTCATTATGTGTTTCTAACATTTTCTCTTGTGAATTTTTTTAAATTTGAGGAATGTTATCGTGCTCTCTTTTATTACATAGTACGTCAAAAGGTTTTTGGTTCGTTGTAGAATGAATGCTCTGATTATATTCTTGAGCGGCTCTTATTACTATTTCGGAATAGTCGGTTAAATTAAATTCTTCTTTAATGCATCGAGCTAATTCTGTTAGTGTAGAATGTGCCCTTTCAACTTGTCCGTTTGAGGTACTGTGCCTCGGGTCTGCGTAATGTAAAGTTAAACCGCACCTTTGTGCAAAAGATTTAAATATGGCAGAGGTAACGCTTGGTTCATTATCGGTCATTATTACTTTGGCTTGTGGAAATTGTTGAAGAAGTTCCATTACTTTGTTTTCGATATTTAATTTATTTTGGATTTCTTTTACTACTAAAAATTTTGAGTAAGCGTCAATACAAGTTGTGAAAGTAAGACTTTGCGCGTAATATATGTCGATGTGTAAATTTTCGCCTTCTTTAATCGGGATTGGGTCTTCTCCAATTGGAATTTTAATTGGGTGTCTGTTATATTTGTTTTCATTGAAAATTTTAGAATTTTTTATATATTCTTTTAATTTTGTAAGTAAGTTTGGCCAATAATATAATCTACTGATTTGTTTATAATTTTCGTCAAGTCCCCTGTGTGCTCTGCAATGTGTTTCTTCGATTATAAGTGCTCTGTCCTCAGGAGTTTCTACATCTTGGACAAATATTTTTGTATACACGTGGTTTTTGAATTCTATAAAAGTCCTCTAAAGTACAATGAATACCTACCGTTAAATTAGGAGGAATATATTCTCTTAAGATTGATATCAAATTTTCGGGAGTGTCAAATTCTATTATATGTCTGGTATTTTCGAATATATTAATCGACTCATGTATTGTATACCTCCCCGTTGCTAATAGCAATTGTTGCTTAAACTGGTTTAAGGGTTTACGGGTTTCTTGTATAACATTCTCAAAACTACTCTGCTGAATGCTGAGTGTTTTGATCTGAGACCGATTCGTTACTGTCAGTTAAGTTGTTGATCTGAATTCTTGATAAGGCGTCTGCAACTACATTAGTTGTACCTGGCTTATAAATGACTTTAGGAGTGAAACTTTCTATGAAGAAGTACCAGCGTTTCATTTCAATATTAGGATTTTTATCAGAGACTGCGAAAGATAATGGTTGATGATCGGTTTGGATTTCAATTCCAATCACTCCGTATAAGTAGATTCTTAGATTTTTAAGAGCCCAAACTATGGCTAAAAGTTCTTCTTATTAGTTGGATAAACTTGTTCCGTTTCAGTCAAGGTTTTTGAAATAAAAGTAATTGGTTTACATTCTTGAGATAATACTGCACCAATTGCGACGTCCGAAGCGTCGGTGGTCAGGGCAAATTTTTATACCCGTTACTCGTAGAGTAAAAGGGTATACTAGATTCGTCGGAAAGTATGTAACAGGCAGAAGGAAGCGTTTCCGACCCCATAAAGTATATATATTCTTGATCAGGATCACTAGCCGAGTCGATCTAGCCATGTCCGTCTGTCCGTCTGTCCGTCTGTCCGTCTGTCCGTCTGTCTGTCCGGATGAACGCTGAGATCTTGGAAACTATGAGAGCTAGGCTATTGAGATTTGGCGTGCAGATTCCTGAGCTTCTTACGCAGCGCAAGTTTGTTTCAGTAGAGTGCCACGCCCACTTTTACGCCCACAAACCGCCCAAAACTGTGGCTCCTACAGTTTTGATGCTAGAATAAAAATTTTAACTGAAATGTATTGTTCTCATCAATACCTATCGATTGATTTAAAAAAAAGTTTGCCACGCCCACTTTATCGCCCACAAACCGCCCCCAAACTTCAAAAAATCGTAAATATGAACGTGGATATCTCGGAAACTATCAAAGATATAGAATTACGGTTTCAGATTTAGATTCCGTAGCTTTGTACGCAGCGCAATTTTGATACGCGAATATGCCACGCCCACTCTAACGCCCACAAACCGCCCAAGCCTGTGGCGCCCACAATTTTCATGCTAGATACAAAATTTTAACTGAACTGTATCGGTCTCGTCAATACCTATCGATTGACTAAAAAAAAAATTTGCCACGCCCACCATAACGCCCATAACGCTTAAATCTGTCTACCGCCGGTAGGTGGCGCATTTCAGTCTTGCTTTGCTGCTTGCTTATTTCCATTTCCCTTTGGTCCCTTTAGCTGAGTAACGGGTATCTGATAGTCGAGGCACTCGACTATAGCGTTCTTTCTTGTTTATTATAATCCGGTTGAACTAATTCTACTTGAGCAATGAGATTTTCTTTCAGCTCGTTAAAAGCTTTAAGAGCTGGGTCATCCAGCTGAATTAACATTTTTGTTGACATTCTTTTTGATATTTTGCCATTATGACCACCAAGATATTTTGTTAGAGGATTGGCTATAGAGGCGTAATTTAAAACAAATTTTCTATAATAGCCCGTAAGGCCTAAGAAACTTCTTAGTTCCCGAATATTTTTTGGAAGCGGATATTTAATAATGGTGTCAATTTTTTCTGGGTCTGTCTTGATGACGTTATAAGATACGATATATCCTAGAAAAATGGTTTCGCGTTTAAAAAACTTTGATTTTTCTAAAGAGATTTTCATGTTTAATAATATATTTATAAATTTGTTTAAGTCTTTATAATGTTGTTCAATCGAGCTTGAGAATATTATAATGTCGTCAATGTAGACATGACATGTTTTCCCTATTTGTTCTCTTAGGATGTCGTCCATTGCTCTCTGAAAAATTCTTGGTGCATTTGTTAGTCCGAATGGCATTCTTAAAAATTCGTATTTTCCGTTATTTATTGAAAAGGATGTTTTTTCTACATCAGATTCTTTCATTAATATCTGATGAAAACCTGGTTCTAAATCTATTGTTAAAGAATATCTTGCTTTTCCCAAATTAGATAGAATTACTGATGGGTCTTGCATTGGGTACCTGTCAGGTATGATACTTTCATTTAATTTCTTATAGTCAATGACCAGTCTTAATTTACGGCTTCCGTCTTGATTTTCTCCTTTCTTTGGGACTACCAGAACTGGTGAATTATAAGGGCTTCGACTAGGCCGTATAATTTCCTCTGCTAACATTCTACTGATATCGCTGTTCACGAAGTCGGTGACAGAAAAAGCGTACGGATATTGTTTCCCGCATATTGGCCTGTCGAGAATAAGATTTATTTGACCCTTTATGTCTGTTCTAAAAGGAATTGGCATATTTATCTTTGAATGCTCTTTTTCAATATAGAGAACTATTTTCTCCTGTAGTCCGTCTAATTGATCAGTACCTATATTGTTTATCTGTTGTTTGTCGGATAACTCAACGACGGCGGGCTTGAAATTTTTATATTTCAAACGATTTTTATTTATTTGATTTTTGACGGTAATTACTTCGTCGGCACTCTCAGGATTTTGAATTCCCGAGATATTTGTATTCTTATTGACGGTATTTACTTCGTCGGCACTCTCAGGATTTTGAATTCCCAAGATATTTATATTTTTATTGACGGTATTGACTTCGTCGGCACCCTCAGGATTTTGAATTCCCAAGATATTTTTATTTTTATTGACGGTATTGACTTCGTCGGCACTCTCAGGATTTTGAATTCTCAAGCTTTTTTCACTATTTTCTACATTTTTTTCATCAAAATATGTTTATACCCGTTACTCGTAGAGTAAAAGGGTATACTTCATTCGTCGGAAAGTATGTAACAGGCAGAAGGAAGCGTTTTAGCCATGTCCGTCTGTCCGTCTGTCTGTCCGTCCGGATGAACGCTGAGATCTCGGAAACTATAAGAGGTAGACTATTGAGATTAGGCGTGCAGATTCCTGAGCTTCTTACGCAGCGCAAGTTTGTTTCAGCAGAGTGCCACGCCCACTCTAACGCCCACAAACCGCCCAAAACTGTGGCTCATTCAGTTTTCATCCTAGAATAAAAATTTTAACTGAAATGTATTGCTCTCATCAATACCTATCGATTGACCCAAAAAAAGTTTGCCACGCCCACTTGAACGCCCACAAACCGCCCACAAACTTCAAGAAATCGTAAATATGAACGCGGATATCTCGGAAAATATCAAAGATAGAGAAATGGGATTTCAGATTTAGATTCCGTAGGCTTGAGCGCAGCGCACGTTTCTTACAAGAATATGCCACGCCCACTCTAACGCCCACAAGCCGCCCAAGCCTGTGGCGCCCACAATTTTCATGCTAGATACAAAATTTTAACTGAAATGTGTTGGTCTCGTCAATACCTATCGATTGATCCAAAAAAAATGTTGCCACGCCCACTCTTACGCCCACAACGCTGAAATCTGTCTACCGCCGGTAGGTGGCGCATTTCAATCTCGCTTTGCTGCTAGCATATCTCCATTTTCCTTTGGTTCCTTTAGCTGAGTAACGGGTATCTGATAGTCAAGGTACTCAACTATAGCGGTCTTCCTGGTTTTATAATAAATTCTATTAACGGAAGAATATTATTTTCTTCAATTAAACTTATTTCATTTTTTCTGTTTTCTGTTTTCCCTTTATATTTCAAGACTCCCTTTTATATTTATATATATATATATTTATTATAGCTCCAATTTTTCTTAATAAATTAAATCCAATAAGCAGATCAGATTCTAATCCTTCGATTTCATTAAATAGTTGTCTTGTTTCAAAGATATTTATAATATGGTAATACCTAATAATTGAATACCCATGAACTGTAGTTACCTTTTTTCCCTTTTTTATATAACAAGCAGTGGCTCCTGTATCTATTAAAATCTTTAACTGCTTCTTGGTTTTTCGGTCTGTCCTATTTAAATAAGGCATTCCCCTGTAGGGGTCTGGTCTAAAAAATGATCTTCGTTGATATTGTTTAATCTGGTTACTTTATTAGCTGGCTGATTACTGTTCCATCTGGTTCCCTTTTCTGAGCTTGAGTTTGCTCTTTATTTTGATTAGTGCGATAGTAATTTGATCGATTATTATTTTGATAATAATTATTATTGTATCTACCTTGGTAATTATTTGCCTGCCAATTATTATTCGGCTGCCGATTGTAACTAGGCTTATTCTGGAGTTGAATCGATGGATCAACATCCATTGGCTCGACGGCTTGTTGCTTTTGATTGTTATTATGATTATCGTTTTGCCAAAAATTTCCCTTTTGTGGCCAATTATAATTCTGGTTATTACTCCAATTATTTTCCATTTTATTAGTATTATTGTTCTGTCATTTTTGATCAAATCGTAAGTTGTTTCCCTGATATTTATTTTCATTTTTAAATTCATTGAGCCCGTTTGCAAATTGAGCACGGAAATTGTTTGATTCTAATTCTTGGACCTTTGCCAAAGCATTGGGTAAATCTGGTGGATTTAATGAGAAAAGAGTTTCTGAGATAGATCCATTTAGCCCAGATATAAAAATTCGTAAGGCATTGCTCCTTATTGTTTTGTTTGTTTCTTTGGCAATTACGCTGTCCTTTCCGTATGTCATTATGGTTTTGTTTATTAGTAGAGTCATTTTTTTATTGACTTCATTATAGTATTCTGTAACTGTCATTCGTCTCTGCCTGAGGATACTTAGTTCTGACTCGAGAATATGGATTGGTCGTTTATCGCTATATATAAAGTCAAATCTAGATAAGGTTGCTCGAAAGTTTAAAACGGTGCCATGATTAGTAAGAGCATCATGGGCAGCTCCCAAAATTTTATTTCGAAAAATTGTTAAGGCGATAAAATATTGTTCACTTTGAATTTTATAGAGACTCATTACAGTTTCTGCGGCTTCCCTCCAACCTACATATTGTGTTGGTTCCCCCGTGAATTTTGGTCAAGATTTTACCACTTCAAGTGTTGTATCGCATTTTATAGTTGGGTTGATTTTTTGTATTTTATAATCCTCCACAGTGTTTGCATCTGTGGCTAACTTTCCTTCTAAACCTTCTATTTTCCTGCTCACTTCATTTAATTGAACATTTATCAATCTACTTATTAATTCCACTGTTAAGCCGCCTGCTGTGGCTATACTACCTGCAGAAAAATTAGGTGCTGAACCTCCGGTTGCCATGGCTAAATTTATTTTACAAAAGCTATTTATTAAATCTTCCAGATTGTTTCTCGATATTTTTTTTTAAATCGTGAGTCTATCTAACTTTCTATCAATGTTTAAATCATATATTATTTTTTTTAAGTTCCCTGATCTTAGATTATAATTCTTAATTTTTTTTTTATTATTGAAAATTAATTTCTCACGAGACTGTCTCGATGGGGTCTTCCTTCTGTGAGGTTGTGGGTTGATCTTCCTTCCTGGATTCAGTAGAAATTATTGGCGATGGAATGCCCTTCCTTCCTTCTTTAATTTTTCCTGTTTTATCGAGTTGTGATTTTGCTGTTGTTGTTGTAAGAGCTGGTTTGTTTAACTGTTTTTGTTTAGTGCGTTTCTGGTTTTGCTTTATTTTGTGTTCTTGTATTTTTTTTGATTTAAGATTTTGGTCCACCTTTTTTTAAAGTTCAACTTTAAATGGATTATTTCATTTTTTAATTTCCATTTAATTATTGTTAACGACCACTGTCACTTTGTTGTGTTGTTTGGTGGATTTTTAATTTCTCCACTAGAAATGTTGAGTTGTTGGCCGCGCGAGCTCCGTTTATATTAAACTTATTTTTCATTAAATAATTTTTAGAACTTTTTATTTAACGCGGCCCCACGTTGGGCGCCAATTAAATTCGTCGTTAGTAGATGATTTAAAAAAATTTATTTTTTTATTTTTAAAACTCGGGTGATAAACCTTTATTCTTAAAACTCAATTAATACAAGACACTTTTTAAAATCTGTGAACCGATCGCGGTCTCGGATAAAATAGGACTTTAATTCTAAAAAGTTATCCAATGAACCTCGGCCAGAAGCATTTCTTTTCTTAAGCTTCCAGAACTTTAGTTTTTGTTTAAAATAAAAGCTTATGCTGAAACTGTCGCATCTCGTTGTAAAAAAAATGAATGCAATGCAATTTGATTGAAAATCGGAACGTAATATGTTCTGAACTTAGAACGCAATACTGTGGGCTTTGAACGGAAAAGTTTGGGCTTCGAACGGAAGCTTGTGTTTACTTTACGATTGGTTTATTTATCTTAGCAGGACGGTCAAGCGCGGCCCTCGAAGTAGATGGCAAAGGCAAAATCTTAAACAAAGGCAAAGGCAATGTCGCTGAAGGCAAGGGTAACATAGCTGAGATTGAATTCAAAAATTTGTTTATAAATTCCATAAGTGGAACCGTTTCACGGGTTGGATAACTTGTACGAGTATACCAACTGACTTTTAATAAACTTGACCCTAATTTAACCTCCTAGATCGATCTTAGAACTTTAATATTCCTTCACAAAATAGTGACGAGTGGAGAACCAAATTATCTGTTCAATAAACTTAAACTTATAAACTGGAAAACAAACACTGTGTTCGAAAGGTTATTTTTCATAAATAGTATCCGGGTATGGAGCAATCTACACCAACACAAAACAATTAGGAGTGCAACTCAGTTTTATAATAAAGTTAAAGGTCTCTTAAAATACTAGTATACATAAGTGAACAAAAAAAATAAAATAAAATAAAAAAAATATTAAAAACAATTATAATAGTAACTAAGAAACTACGAAAATTTGATGTCGTACTGTCGTCAATGCGAGTTGTTTTCCCTTGATCGTCCAAAATTGTTGTCGCGTGTTTGCCAGCAGTGCCTGAGGGCCACAATGCTTAAGCTGCCGATGCTTGTTCTCAAATATGTGCCGTGTTACTTCATGACCTGCTGGCAGCAGCATAGGATGTTTTTCATCGAATGCTAGACTTGAATTCTGGAGTCGTCCTCCTACTCGTAGTACCTTGGTGTTGTCCAGAAAGGGGTGTAATGACCGATAAGGAAATGATACTGCCACACACCCGGTTTTCTGTAACTGAGTTATAGTGGGCTGGAATGATATTCCTTGTATCTGTCGCACTGTTCGTTGTAATGCTCTTGCTCGTTGTTCCGGAGTTATTGATCCTGTTTCTCTCTGCTTGCCTGGTCGACAGTTGTTTCCAAAACGCAACATCCAGGCTGCTATTCCTACCAGCGTGTCAAATGACCCGTGGTGACTGATTTCCGTGGTCCAATCCTCGATTTTGATTAGACTCAGGACGTGATTGGCTATAGTCCGTTGTGCTGGGTCCTTCGTGTGCAGCATATGCTTAGTCTGTTGCTTCCAGACTTCTTTGTTTGTTGTCAGAAATGGTGGTGTAGTATGCATGTATCATTGTAGCGAGTACCCACTGTACCGACACCAACATTGTGTTACAGTGTACTTAAAGAAATACAAAACTGTCGGCCGCTAAACTCGTGCGGCCAGCCAAAATAAGAATGCGACTCAGAGCCCAACTTATGGGAAGTGCTAGTGTCAGCATATTTCCATGGCCTGAGTACAGACACATACAATGAATGCATATACAACTTCTCTCGCGCTCTCGCGGCTATCAGCCAAATACATTTGTGAGCATATACTTTTATATGTACATGACGGCCGCTGCCAATGTTTGCAGGGAGCGCAGCCGCAAATAGCTAGCTGTAAGTCACTCGAATTATGACCATCAATCAATAAAGAACAAGCTTGGCCGTTGGCCACTACAACCAAATCTTTTACTTTATTCTGAGGATAATAACACACATCAATAAATTGGATATAATTAATACATGGGGACCGTGACAGTGATGTCGCTGCCGAAGCAAACAAAGTTTTAAATTGAAGTGCAATTAAAGTGCAACAAAAACCGAATTGTGTACACCCAACAAAAATAAGTGCACCAACAAAAAAAAAATATTGAAGAAAATGGTTATATAAAGATGTACAACAAACAAATGTTATTGGAATGATGCAAATGTTGAGGAAAAGCTATTAAAGAAATAATCTACGTTACTGCCTGTGCGAGGACCAGCACCGGCGCCGCCTAAACCCATAGGCCAGGGACGACCATAAGAGGATAAAAAAAGTGTGGGAGGCATGGCGATTCCTCCTACACCTACGTTGGAAAAGTAATGAACATAAACGGTGACGTTGGACTGGACCAAGCTGCTCCTGTCGAGCAAAGGGATGCACCGAGTCTAAAAGAAGCTTTAGAGGTGTATCCCAACGATGGACCACGCCCCCTTACAATAGCTGAGTACAGGGCACGCCAGCAGAAAAAGGACAAACCAAAGAAGAAGAGGAGCGGCAGGAGAAGTAAACTCTTGCGCCAACGGAGGTTGGCTAAGGATCTAATAAAGACGGCAGCGACATCAGAAGAAGAACAACTACACAAGGCTGAACTAACAAAGATTGAGGAAAACTTCGTACTGGTGCGAAGTAACGTAACCAGGCTGCATTAATTGCCAATGCCTAAGTTACCTTTAATATTAAAATTTTACACTCAAGCCGATGCGTGAAAACGCTGCTTGATAACTACTAACCCCTTGTTAGGCTTTGTACTAAAATCATATGGCAGATATTTTAATTATATAGAGCGACAAATTGTAAATCTGCCATGTGAAAAATTACTATCCAAAATATTTTCTTTTCTTTCTAAATTTTTCTTTATGAATAATAGTATATCTAAATCAAAAGATTCGCCATATATACTTGGCATAAAATATAGAATTTTGGAAAACATTCCCAAAATGGGTTTTGTAGACACAAAAGTTGTCGATTCAACGGCGAACGTCGTTAATAAAGTAGAACTTAAAAATATTGATTTAGAAACAATAACAATACTGTTAATAATAATTGTAATTATAATGTCAGCAAGTGTTTTTCTAAAAATCTATAAATTACACAATAGGTGTTTGAAGAAAAGATTCCAGAGTCGAGCAAACGACCTGGATAAAATTAAAAAAAAAGAATACAAAACAAAACTTGCCAGTTATAATTTCAAGAATTATTGAAAGGAAAAAAAATTTTACTTTGAAAAAGATAGAAATAAAAAAAAAATTTCAGAAAAAAAAATTTTACAATTTCTTCTATTATGGCCACAAGTATAGGTAGATAAACAATACAAACAGAATGAATGCAGAGGCAGTTTTCAATACCTATATGAAGGATCAACATTTTAGTGAAAGAATTATCACACTGGTCTCAACGACCCCAATTACTATCTATGAGTTAGAAAATTTATATATGTCAACATATAATCTAGGAAGCTCACCATTAATACATTGCTCTAATAAACAAAAAGCGATGGTATTAAGCACCATCCCGGGTGTCCACGTGAGAACAATTGTAAGGTAGGTAGTGCTAGAATTTCAGTGGAGTACAAGAATAATTCATATCCATATTATAATGGAATGGAGTGAATTATATAAGGATCTAAATAAATTAAAAAGCGATTTCGATAAATCATATAAATCGTTAACGCAAAATAGATCAATACAACAAGCCACTATAAATAAACATGCAGAAATATTAGTAACTCGCTTCAACAATGCGCGTATACTAATACATGAACAAAGAGATCGACTAGATAAAAATCGTTGGTCTGAAGTATCAAAATTTCTGATCGATCAAACCTTATAACTATAAAAGAAAGGTATAACTTAAATATTTCAATACCGACCATTCTGAACTCCCCTCTGAAAGTAGAAAGTGGGGACAAATTGGAATCATCAGATCCACCAGAAGTCGACCCAGTACAGGTAGAAGAATCTGAATTTGACAGACCAGAAGTAGAAGAAAAAGATTTAAATAATCTCACAATTCCAGCTGTACTTTTTCAATCTGAATTATCAGATCAAGAAACAATTGATTCCGATTGCGAAATCGAACAACACCAAGTAAGAACAATGACGGACGAATCTGTTGCCCAACGGGCATATATTAAGGATATAGCAAGTGCTATCCCTGAATTCAACGGACAAAAAATCAACCTTACAAGATTCATAACAGCCTTGAAATTAGTAAACCTAACCAAAGGCATATTTGAAGAAATAGCAGTTGAAGTCATAAAATCAAAAATAGTTGGCTTAACCTTGTACAAAGTTCAAAACGAATCCACTATAAACGGAATTATAAAAAAATTACAAGACACAATTATCGGCGAAACATCCGATGTAGTCAAAGCAAAATGGCTAAAACTACTCAAAAAGGAAAGGAACAGCTGAAAAATTTACAACTGAAGTTGACAACTTACGAAAGCCAGTCGAAGCTTCGTATATTGATGAAGGATTACCCGCTGAACATGCGGACAAATTCAGCACCAAGGAGGCTATAAACACAATGGTCAAAAATTGTGAGCATGGCCGACTCAAAACAATCCTTGAGGCAGGCAACTTCTCATCAATGAATGAGGCTGTCGCCAAATATATACAGTGTAGTACGGAAATGACGGGTAATGCCAACGCAATACTATTTGCCGGAAAAGGACCGGCCTATAGAGGTAACAACTTCAGAGGTAACTACCGTGGTAGAGGTAGAGGAAATGGTCGTGGTAACTACCAAAATAATGGGTATTACCAATATAACAGCTACAATTTTTTCTGGGTCTGTCTTGATGACGTTATAAGATACGATATATCCTAGAAAAATGGTTTCGCGTTTAAAAAACTTTGATTTTTCTAAAGAGATTTTCATGTTTAATAATATATTTATAAATTTGTTTAAGTCTTTATAATGTTGTTCAATCGAGCTTGAGAATATTATAATGTCGTCAATGTAGACATGACATGTTTTCCCTATTTGTTCTCTTAGGATGTCGTCCATTGCTCTCTGAAAAATTCTTGGTGCATTTGTTAGTCCGAATGGCATTCTTAAAAATTCGTATTTTCCGTTATTTATTGAAAAGGATGTTTTTTCTACATCAGATTCTTTCATTAATATCTGATGAAAACCTGATTCTAAATCTATTGTTAAAGAATATCTTGCTTTTCCCAAATTAGATAGAATTACTGATGGGTCTTGCATTGGGTACCTGTCAGGTATGATACTTTCATTTAATTTCTTATAGTCAATGACCAGTCTTAATTTACGGCTTCCGTCTTGATTTTCTCCTTTCTTTGGGACTACCAGAACTGGTGAATTATAAGGGCTTCGACTAGGCCGTATAATTTCCTCTGCTAACATTCTACTGATATCGCTGTTCACGAAGTCGGTGACAGAAAAAGCGTACGGATATTGTTTCCCGCATATTGGCCTGTCGAGAATAAGATTTATTTGACCCTTTATGTCTGTTCTAAAAGGAATTGGCATATTTATCTTTGAATGCTCTTTTTCAATATAGAGAACTATTTTCTCCTGTAGTCCGTCTAATTGATCAGTACCTATATTGTTTATCTGTTGTTTGTCGGATAACTCAACGACGGCGGGCTTGAAATTTTTATATTTCAAACGATTTTTATTTATTTGATTTTTGACGGTAATTACTTCGTCGGCACTCTCAGGATTTTGAATTCCCGAGATATTTGTATTCTTATTGACGGTATTTACTTCGTCGGCACTCTCAGGATTTTGAATTCCCAAGATATTTATATTTTTATTGACGGTATTGACTTCGTCGGCACCCTCAGGATTTTGAATTCCCAAGATATTTTTATTTTTATTGACGGTATTGACTTCGTCGGCACTCTCAGGATTTTGAATTCTCAAGCTTTTTTCACTATTTTCTACATTTTTTTCATCAAAATATGTTTATACCCGTTACTCGTAGAGTAAAAGGGTATACTTCATTCGTCGGAAAGTATGTAACAGGCAGAAGGAAGCGTTATAGCCATGTCCGTCTGTCCGTCTGTCTGTCCGTCCGGATGAACGCTGAGATCTCGGAAACTATAAGAGGTAGACTATTGAGATTAGGCGTGCAGATTCCTGAGCTTCTTACGCAGCGCAAGTTTGTTTCAGCAGAGTGCCACGCCCACTCTAACGCCCACAAACCGCCCAAAACTGTGGCTCATTCAGTTTTCATCCTAGAATAAAAATTTTAACTGAAATGTATTGCTCTCATCAATACCTATCGATTGACCCAAAAAAAGTTTGCCACGCCCACTTGAACGCCCACAAACCGCCCACAAGCTTCAAGAAATCGTAAATATGAACGCGGATATCTCGGAAAATATCAAAGATAGAGAAATGGGATTTCAGATTTAGATTCCGTAGGCTTGAGCGCAGCGCACGTTTCTTAGAAGAATATGCCACGCCCACTCTAACGCCCACAAGCCGCCCAAGCCTGTGGCGCCCACAATTTTCATGCTAGATACAAAATTTTAACTGAAATGTGTTGGTCTCGTCAATACCTATCGATTGATCCAAAAAAAATGTTGCCACGCCCACTCTTACGCCCACAACGCTGAAATCTGTCTACCGCCGGTAGGTGGCGCATTTCAATCTCGCTTTGCTGCTAGCATATCTCCATTTTCCTTTGGTTCCTTTAGCTGAGTAACGGGTATCTGATAGTCAAGGTACTCAACTATAGCGGTCTTCCTGGTTTTATAATAAATTCTTTTAACGGAAGAATATTATTTTCTTCAATTAAACTTATTTCATTTTTTCTGTTTTCTGTTTTCCCTTTATATTTCAAGACTCCCTTTTATATTTATATATATATATATTTATTATAGCTCCAATTTTTCTTAATAAATTAAATCCAATAAGCAGATCAGATTCTAATCCTTCGATTTCATTAAATAGTTGTCTTGTTTCAAAGATATTTATAATATGGTAATACCTAATAATTGAATACCCATGAACTGTAGTTACCTTTTTTCCCTTTTTTATATAACAAGCAGTGGCTCCTGTATCTATTAAAATCTTTAACTGCTTCTTGGTTTTTCGGTCTGTCCTATTTAAATAAGGCATTCCCCTGTAGGGGTCTGGTCTAAAAAATGATCTTCGTTGATATTGTTTAATCTGGTTACTTTATTAGCTGGCTGATTACTGTTCCATCTGGTTCCCTTTTCTGAGCTTGAGTTTGCTCTTTATTTTGATTAGTGCGATAGTAATTTGATCGATTATTATTTTGATAATAATTATTATTGTATCTACCTTGATAATTATTTGCCTGCCAATTATTATTCGGCTGCCGATTGTAACTAGGCTTATTCTGGAGTTGAATCGATGGATCAACATCCATTGGCTCGACGGCTTGTTGCTTTTGATTGTTATTATGATTATCGTTTTGCCAAAAATTTCCCTTTTGTGGCCAATTATAATTCTGGTTATTACTCCAATTATTTTCCATTTTATTAGTATTATTGTTCTGTCATTTTTGATCAAATCGTAAGTTGTTTCCCTGATATTTATTTTCATTTTTAAATTCATTGAGCCCGTTTGCAAATTGAGCACGGAAATTGTTTGATTCTAATTCTTGGACCTTTGCCAAAGCATTGGGTAAATCTGGTGGATTTAATGAGAAAAGAGTTTCTGAGATAGATCCATTTAGCCCAGATATAAAAATTCGTAAGGCATTGCTCCTTATTGTTTTGTTTGTTTCTTTGGCAGTTACGCTGTCCTTTCCGTATGTCATCATGGTTTTGTTTATTAGTATAGTCATTTTTTTATTGACTTCATTATAGTATTCTGTAACTGTCATTCGTCTCTGCCTGAGGATACTTAGTTCTGACTCGAGAATACGGATTGGTCGTTTATCGCTATATATAAAGTCAAATCTAGATAAGGTTGCTCGAAAGTTTAAAACGGTGCCATGATTAGTAAGAGCATCATGGGCAGCTCCCAAAATTTTATTTCGAAAAATTGTTAAGGCGATAAAATATTGTTCACTTTGAATTTTATAGAGACTCATTACAGTTTCTGCGGCTTCCCTCCAACCTACATATTGTGTTGGTTCCCCCGTGAATTTTGGTCAAGATTTTACCACTTCAAGTGTTGTATCGCATTTTATAGTTGGGTTGATTTTTTGTATTTTATAATCCTCCACAGTGTTTGCATCTGTGGCTAACTTTCCTTCTAAACCTTCTATTTTCCTGCTCACTTCATTTAATTGAACATTTATCAATCTACTTATTAATTCCACTGTTAAGCCGCCTGCTGTGGCTATACTACCTGCAGAAAAATTAGGTGCTGAACCTCCGGTTGCCATGGCTAAATTTATTTTACAAAAGCTATTTATTAAATCTTCCAGATTGTTTCTCGATATTTTTTTTTAAATCGTGAGTCTATCTAACTTTCTATCAATGTTTAAATCATATATTATTTTTTTTAAGTTCCCTGATCTTAGATTATAATTCTTAATTTTTTTTTTATTATTGAAAATTAATTTCTCACGAGACTGTCTCGATGGGGTCTTCCTTCTGTGAGGTTGTGGGTTGATCTTCCTTCCTGGATTCAGTAGAAATTATTGGCGATGGAATGCCCTTCCTTCCTTCTTTAATTTTTCCTGTTTTATCGAGTTGTGATTTTGCTGTTGTTGTTGTAAGAGCTGGTTTGTTTAACTGTTTTTGTTTAGTGCGTTTCTGGTTTTGCTTTATTTTGTGTTCTTGTATTTTTTTTGATTTAAGATTTTGGTCCACCTTTTTTTAAAGTTCAACTTTAAATGGATTATTTCATTTTTTAATTTCCATTTAATTATTGTTAACGACCACTGTCACTTTGTTGTGTTGTTTGGTGGATTTTTAATTTCTCCACTAGAAATGTTGAGTTGTTGGCCGCGCGAGCTCCGTTTATATTAAACTTATTTTTCATTAAATAATTTTTGGAACTTTTTATTTAACGCGGCCCCACGTTGGGCGCCAATTAAATTCGTCGTTAGTAGATGATTTAAAAAAATTTATTTTTTTATTTTTAAAACTCGGGTGATAAACCTTTATTCTTAAAACTCAATTAATACAAGACACTTTTTAAAATCTGTGAACCGATCGCGGTCTCGGATAAAATAGGACTTTAATTCTAAAAAGTTATCCAATGAACCTCGGCCAGAAGCATTTCTTTTCTTAAGCTTCCAGAACTTTAGTTTTTGTTTAAAATAAAAGCTTATGCTGAAACTGTCGCATCTCGTTGTAAAAAAAATGAATGCAATGCAATTTGATTGAAAATCGGAACGTAATATGTTCTGAACTTAGAACGCAATACTGTGGGCTTTGAACGGAAAAGTTTGGGCTTCGAACGGAAGCTTGTGTTTACTTTACGATTGGTTTATTTATCTTAGCAGGACGGTCAAGCGCGGCCCTCGAAGTAGATGGCAAAGGCAAAATCTTAAACAAAGGCAAAGGCAATGTCGCTGAAGGCAAGGGTAACATAGCTGAGATTGAATTCAAAAATTTGTTTATAAATTCCATAAGTGGAACCGTTTCACGGGTTGGATAACTTGTACGAGTATACCAACTGACTTTTAATAAACTTGACCCTAATTTAACCTCCTAGATCGATCTTAGAACTTTAATATTCCTTCACAAAATAGTGACGAGTGGAGAACCAAATTATCTGTTCACTAAACTTAAACTTATAAACTGGAAAACAAACACTGTGTTCGAAAGGTTATTTTTCATAAATAGTATCCGGGTATGGAGCAATCTACACCAACACAAAACAATTAGGAGTGCAACTCAGTTTTATAATAAAGTTAAAGGTCTCTTAAAATACTAGTATACATAAGTGAACAAAAAAAATAAAATAAAATAAAAAAAATATTAAAAACAATTATAATAGTAACTAAGAAACTACGAAAATTTGATGTCGTACTGTCGTCAATGCGAGTTGTTTTCCCTTGATCGTCCAAAATTGTTGTCGCGTGTTTGCCAGCAGTGCCTGAGGGCCACAATGCTTAAGCTGCCGATGCTTGTTCTCAAATATGTGCCGTGTTACTTCATGACCTGCTGGCAGCAGCATAGGATGTTTTTCATCGAATGCTAGACTTGAATTCTGGAGTCGTCCTCCTACTCGTAGTACCTTGGTGTTGTCCAGAAAGGGGTGTAATGACCGATAAGGAAATGATACTGCCACACACCCGGTTTTCTGTAACTGAGGTATAGTGGGCTGGAATGATATTCCTTGTATCTGTCGCACTATTCGTTGTAATGCTCTTGCTCGTTGTTCCGGAGCTATTGATCCTGTTTCTCTCTGCTTGCCTGGTCGACAGTTGTTTCCAAAACGCAACATCCAGGCTGCTATTCCTACCAGCGTGTCAAATGACCCGTGGTGACTGATTTCCGTGGTCCAATCCTCGATTTTGATTAGACTCAGGACGTGATTGGCTATAGTCCGTTGTGCTGGGTCCTTCGTGTGCAGCATATGCTTAGTCTGTTGCTTCCAGACTTCTTTGTTTGTTGTCAGAAATGGTGGTGTAGTATGCATGTATCATTGTAGCGAGTACCCACTGTACCGACACCAACATTGTGTTACAGTGTACTTAAAGAAATACAAAACTGTCGGCCGCTAAACTCGTGCGGCCAGCCAAAATAAGAATGCGACTCAGAGCCCAACTTATGGGAAGTGCTAGTGTCAGCATATTTCCATGGCCTGAGTACAGACACATACAATGAATGCATATACAACTTCTCTCGCGCTCTCGCGGCTATCAGCCAAATACATTTGTGAGCATATACTTTTATATGTACATGACGGCCGCTGCCAATGTTTGCAGGGAGCGCAGCCGCAAATAGCTAGCTGTAAGTCACTCGAATTATGACCATCAATCAATAAAGAACAAGCTTGGCCGTTGGCCACTACAACCAAATCTTTTACTTTATTCTGAGGATAATAACACACATCAATAAATTGGATATAATTAATACATGGGGACCGTGACAGTGATGTCGCTGCCGAAGCAAACAAAGTTTTAAATTGAAGTGCAATTAAAGTGCAACAAAAACCGAATTGTGTACACCCAACAAAAATAAGTGCACCAACAAAAAAAAAATATTGAAGAAAATGGTTATATAAAGATGTACAACAAACAAATGTTATTGGAATGATGCAAATGTTGAGGAAAAGCTATTAAAGAAATAATCTACGTTACTGCCTGTGCGAGGACCAGCACCGGCGCCGCCTAAACCCATAGGCCAGGGACGACCATAAGAGGATAAAAAAAGTGTGGGAGGCATGGCGATTCCTCCTACACCTACGTTGGAAAAGTAATGAACATAAACGGTGACGTTGGACTGGACCAAGCTGCTCCTGTCGAGCAAAGGGATGCACCGAGTCTAAAAGAAGCTTTAGAGGTGTATCCCAACGATGGACCACGCCCCCTTACAATAGCTGAGTACAGGGCACGCCAGCAGAAAAAGGACAAACCAAAGAAGAAGAGGAGCGGCAGGAGAAGTAAACTCTTGCGCCAACGGAGGTTGGCTAAGGATCTAATAAAGACGGCAGCGACATCAGAAGAAGAACAACTACACAAGGCTGAACTAACAAAGATTGAGGAAAACTTCGTACTGGTGCGAAGTAACGTAACCAGGCTGCATTAATTGCCAATGCCTAAGTTACCTTTAATATTAAAATTTTACACTCAAGCCGATGCGTGAAAACGCTGCTTGATAACTACTAACCCCTTGTTAGGCTTTGTACTAAAATCATATGGCAGATATTTTAATTATATAGAGCGACAAATTGTAAATCTGCCATGTGAAAAATTACTATCCAAAATATTTTCTTTTCTTTCTAAATTTTTCTTTATGAATAATAGTATATCTAAATCAAAAGATTCGCCATATATACTTGGCATAAAATATAGAATTTTGGAAAACATTCCCAAAATGGGTTTTGTAGACACAAAAGTTGTCGATTCAACGGCGAACGTCGTTAATAAAGTAGAACTTAAAAATATTGATTTAGAAACAATAACAATACTGTTAATAATAATTGTAATTATAATGTCAGCAAGTGTTTTTCTAAAAATCTATAAATTACACAATAGGTGTTTGAAGAAAAGATTCCAGAGTCGAGCAAACGACCTGGATAAAATTAAAAAAAAAAGAATACAAAACAAAACTTGCCAGTTATAATTTCAAGAATTATTGAAAGGAAAAAAAATTTTACTTTGAAAAAGATAGAAATAAAAAAAAAAATTTCAGAAAAAAAAATTTTACAATTTCTTCTATTATGGCCACAAGTATAGGTAGATAAACAATACAAACAGAATGAATGCAGAGGCAGTTTTCAATCAACATTTTAGTGAAAGAATTATCACACTGGTCTCAACGACCCCAATTACTATCTATGAGTTAGAAAATTTATATATGTCAACATATAATCTAGGAAGCTCACCATTAATACATTGCTCTAATAAACAAAAAGCGATGGTATTAAGCACCATCCCGGGTGTCCACGTGAGAACAATTGTAAGCGAAAATGACATATTAGGTAGTGCTAGAATTTCAGTGGAGTACAAGAATAATTCATATCCATATTATAATGGAATGGAGTGAATTATATAAGGATCTAAATAAATTAAAAAGCGATTTCGATAAATCATATAAATCGTTAACGCAAAATAGATCAATACAACAAGCTACTATAAATAAACATGCAGAAATATTAGTAACTCGCTTCAACAATGCGCGTATACTAATACATGAACAAAGAGATCGACTAGATAAAAATCGTTGGTCTGAAGTATCAAAATTTCTGACCAGACTTCGATCAAACCTTATAACTATAAAAGAAAGGTATAACTTAAATATTTCAATACCGACCATTCTGAACTCCCCTCTGAAAGTAGAAAGTGGGGACAAATTGGAATCATCAGATCCACCAGAAGTCGACCCAGTACAGGTAGAAGAATCTGAATTTGACAGACCAGAAGTAGAAGAGAAAGATTTAAATAATCTCACAATTCCAGCTGTACTTTTTCAATCTGAATTATCAGATCAAGAAACAATTGATTCCGATTGCGAAATCGAACAACACCAAGTAAGAACAATGACGGACGAATCTGTTGCCCAACGGGCATATATTAAGGATATAGCAAGTGCTATCCCTGAATTCAACGGACAAAAAATCAACCTTACAAGATTCATAACAGCCTTGAAATTAGTAAACCTAACCAAAGGCATATTTGAAGAAATAGCAGTTGAAGTCATAAAATCAAAAATAGTTGGCTCAACCTTGTACAAAGTTCAAAACGAATCCACTATAAACGGAATTATAAAAAAATTACAAGACACAATTATCGGCGAAACATCCGATGTAGTCAAAGCAAAATGGCTAAAACTACTCAAAAAGGAAAGGAACAGCTGAAAAATTTACAACTGAAGTTGACAACTTACGAAAGCCAGTCGAAGCTTCGTATATTGATGAAGGATTACCCGCTGAACATGCGGACAAATTCAGCACCAAGGAGGCTATAAACACAATGGTCAAAAATTGTGAGCATGGCCGACTCAAAACAATCCTTGAGGCAGGCAACTTCTCATCAATGAATGAGGCTGTCGCCAAATATATACAGTGTAGTACGGAAATGACGGGTAATGCCAACGCAATACTATTTGCCGGAAAAGGATCGGCCTATAGAGGTAACAACTTCAGAGGTAACTACCGTGGTAGAGGTAGAGGAAATGGTCGTGGTAACTACCAAAATAATGGGTATTACCAATATAACAGCTACAACAGAAATAGCGGTTACAACCAAAATAATGGTTTTAATCGAAATTATAATAACCAGACCAATAACTATAATAGAGGTCGTGGAAATTATAGACAAAACAACAATAACCAAAATACCAGCAATTACGGAAACACACACCACAACAATAATGTCCGTTTTACCCAGCCAGTTTCGGGAAACTCGCAGACCCCTTTAGATACAATAAATTAAAACAAGGAAGAACGCTATAGTCGAGTACCTCGACTATCAGATACCCGTTACTCAGCTAAAGGGACCAAAGGAAAATGGAGATATGCAAGCAGCAAATGCGCCACCTACCGGCGGTAGACAGATTTAAACGTTGAGGGCGTTAGAGTAGGTGTGGCAAAGTTTTTTTTAAATCAATCGATAGGTATTGACGAGACCAATACATTTCAGTTAAAATTTTTTATCTAGCACGAAAATTGTGGGCGTCACAGGCTTGGGCGGTTTGTGGGCGTTAGAGTGGGCGTGGCGTATTTGCGTGACAAACATGCTCTGCGCACAAGGCTACGGAATCTAAATCTGAGATCCCAATTCTCTATCTTGGATAGTTTCCGAGATATCCACGTTCATATTAACGATTTTTTGAAGTTTGTGGGCGGTTTGTGGGCGTAAAAGTGGGCGTGGCAAACTTTTTTTTGGGTCAATCGATAGGTATTGATGAGAACAATACATTTCAGCTTAAATTTTTATTCTAGCATCAAAACTGTAGGAGCCACAGTTTTGGGCGGTTTGTGGGCGTTAGAGTGGGCGTGGCACTCTACTGAAACAAACTTGCGCTGCGTAAGAAGCTCAGGAATCGGCACGCCAAATCTCAGTAGCCTAGCTTTCATAGTTTCCAAGATCTCAGCGTTCATCCGGACAGACAGACAGACGGACAGACGGACAGACGGACAGACGGACAGACGGACATGGCTAGATCGACTCGGCTAGTGATCCTGATCAAGAATATATATACTTTATGGGGTCGGAAACGCTTCCTTCTGCCTGTTACATACTTTCCGACGAATCTAGTATACCCTTTTACTCTACGAGTAACGGGTATAAATACCAACGATATATACCATAAACCTCAATCTCAATATCTTCGTACCATTTATTAATTCAGAAACAGGAAGGCAGCTTACGTTCCTTGTGGATACGGGAGCAAATATTTCACTTTTAAAAGAAAATGCAGATACCTTTAGCAACATACAAATAAAAAATACAATAAATATTCAAGGAATAGGCGAGGGAATCATAAAATCCAAAGGACTTGCACCAGTAGAGCTCCAAACAGACAAATATATAAATCCATACAATTTTCATATAGTAAATAAAGATTTTGCGATTCCATGTGATGAAATAATAGGAATAGATTTTATAAAAGAATTAAACTTTCAAATAGATCTTAACCCTACAGAGGATTGGTTTATAATAAGACCAAATAATATAGACATTCATATTTATATCCCAATAACATATACTTCTGGTAATAATACAATTCTACTACCAGCCAGATCTCAAGTAGTACGAAAAATCAAAATAATGTCCGATACTGATAATATATTAATACCCAATCAGGAGATACAACCTGGTATTTACGTTGCCAATACTATCACATCAAAACAGAATACATTTGTCCGATTACTCAACACAACCAGTACTGATCAATTGATTAGTATAACAAATTTAAAATGTGAACCAATTTCCGATTATAATGTAATTCAAAACACTTCAAGTAATAGAGAGCAAAACATCATAGAAGAACTAAAGAAAAATTTTCCAATTCAATTTAAACAACAATTAACGGCACTATGTGGAAAATACACTAACGTATTCGGTCTTGAAACCGAATCAATAACAACAAACAATTTTTACAAGCAGAAATTGAGATTGAAGGACGATGAACCGATCTATATAAAAAATTATCGAAGCCCGCACAGCCAATTTGAGGAAATTCAAAAACAAGTAGGAAAATTAATCAAAGACAATATAGTCGAGCCATCTGTATCAGAATACAACAGCCCACTTCTACTTGTCCCAAAGAAAACCCTTCCGGGTTCAAACGAAAAGAAATGGCGACTAGTAGTTGACTATCGTCAAATCAACAAAAAACTTCTGTCTGATAAATTTCCACTCCCAAGAATTGATGACATCTTGGACCAACTAGGTAGAGCAAAGTATTTCTCATGCCTTGATTTATTGTCAGGCTTTCATCAAATTGAACTAGAAGAAAATTCAAGAAACATAACGTCGTTTTCAACGAGCAATGGCTCATATCGTTTTACGCGATTACCTTTCGGTTTAAAAATAGCCCCAAATTCATTTCAGAGAATGATGACTATTGCATTTTCTGGACTTGAAGCTGCTCAAGCATTCCTCTATATGGATGATTTAATAGTCATTGGATGTTCCGAAAGACATATGCTCAAAAACCTAAAAGACATCTTTGAAATATGCAGAAAATACAACTTAAAATTACACCCACAAAAATGTTCATTTTTTATGCATGAAGTGACCTTCCTCGGTCATAAATGCACAAACAAAGGAATCTTACCAGACGACAAAAAAATATAATGTCATAAGAAACTATCCAGTCCCACATGATGCAGATAGCGCTAGACGATTTATAGCATTTTGCAATTATTATAGACGTTTCATTAAAAACTTCGCCGACTATTCACGGCACATAACTAGATTATGTAAAAAGAATGTTCCATTTGAGTGGTCTTCCGAATGCCAAAAATCATTCCAATATTTAAAAGATAAACTTATAGAACCAACTTTATTACAATATCCTGATTTCCTTAAAGAATTTTGTATAATAACGGATGCAAGTAAACAAGCATGTGGAGCGGTATTAACGCAAAACCATAACGGACTCCAACTCCCGATAGCATATGCATCACGTTTATTTACAAAAGCTGAAAGCAATAAAAGCACTACAGAACAGGAACTAGCAGCAATTCATTGGGCAATTACACACTTTCGACCATATATTTATGGCAAACATTTTACAGTTAAAACCGATCACAGACCACTAACATACTTATTTTCAATGGTCAATCCTAGTTCAAAACTCACGCGCATGCGGCTCGAATTAGAGGAATACGACTTCACAGTCGAGTATCTAAAGGGAAAAGATAACTTTGTGGCAGACGCCCTTTCTAGAATAACAATTAAGGATCTTCAAAATATTACGGCAAATATATTACAAGTCACTACAAGACAAAGAAGTAGACAAAATTCCTTCTCAGGAAAAGATAAAGTAGAATTGCCTAGGCAATCTCAAGTAAAAGCTTCTAAGCCCAACGTATATGAAGTCATTAACAATGACGAAGTACGTAAAGTAGTGACCTTGCATGTAAATAATAATCTATGTTTTTTAAAACATGGAAAAAAAAATTACAGCAAGATATGATGTTGGAGATTTGTATACTAATGGAAGTCTTGACTTAGGTCATTTTTTCCAAAGGCTTGAACTTCAGGCTGGTAAACAAAAAATCACCCAACTCAAAGTGGCACCATGGGAAAATATCTTTGAAAATATTTCAATAGATAAATTTAAAAAAATGGGCAACAAAATATTAAAATCATTAAGACTAGCGCTACAACTAATAATGAAAAAGAAGCAATAATGTCTACATTACATGACGACCCTATTCAAGGAGGACATTCAGATATAACAAAAGCCAAGGTTTTTGTCAAAAGACACTACTATTGGAAAGGAATGAGTAAAGACATAACACAGTACATACGTAAATGTCCAAAATGCCAAATGTCAAAAACGACAAGACATACTAAAACTCCTTTAACACTTACAGAAACACCAGAAATGGTATTCGATAAGGTAATTGTGGATACGATCGGTCCACTGCCGAAATCAGATCAAGGAAATGAATATGCAGTCACCTTAATATGTGATCTGTCAAAATACCTTGTTGCCATACCAGTACCTAATAAAAATGCAAAAACGGTAGCAAAGGCTATATTTGAAGAATTTGTTCTAAAGTACGGTCCAATGAAGACGTTCATTACGGACATGGGAACAGAATACAAAAATTTTTTAATCGAACACCTATGCAAAAACTTAAATATAAAACATATAACATCGACAGCACACCATCATCAGACTGTCGGAACTGTGGAACGAAGCCACAGAACCTTTAATGAATTTATACGTACATACATCTCAACTGATAAAACGGATTGGGATGTATGGCTAAAATATTTTGTTTATTGTTTCAACACGACACCCTCTATGGCACATGATTATTGTCCATATGAGTTAGTGTTTGGTAGGACTTCGAATTTACCGAAACATTTTAATAGCGTAGAGAGAATAGAACCTATTTATAATATAAATGATTACACAAAAGAAACAAAGTTTAGATTAGAGCAAGCTTTCAAAAGAGCAAGATTAATATTAGAATCAAATAAAATAAAACAAAAATGTTATTATGATAAAAACTGTTTAGATTTTGAACTAAAAATTGGAGATCAAGTTTTACTAAAGAATGAAACAGGTCACAAATTAGAATACAAATATACGGGACCATATATAGTGACATATCCATAGCACCACATACTCCTATGTACATGTCCACACACCCACACATACACACACACACATTATGCAGTCACCCTCAAGACACCCTCTAAGAAATAAGAACCCAAATTTAATTGTCAACAAGCCAATGGAAAATTACCGAACTATAAGACAAAGGAAATTTCCATGTAACAAAAAACCACAGTCTGTAGACTAAACAATTAGAACGAGCCGCTGTTCAGACTATCGGCACGTTCCCACAATTCAGGATGCTCAGATTTCGGGACCCAAGTCTGGAGTCCAAAGTCCAAATTTAGAGAATCACTCAATAGCAATAAGTCCCACTCACAAAAAGCTCTAAAGCTTAAAACCGAGGTATGATCGTAAATGAAGTAGGAGTCAGAGAATGAGTTCAGTTTGAGATTTGTCAACAGCAAGTCGGTGTTCTTCCAAAATATTGTAACCAGTGTAAATTAAATTAAATAAAGTTTTTTTTTTAAATACACTTATGGTGCAGAAATTTAATTGGCGCAGCCGGTAGGATCTCAAAAGTCCTTTTAAAAAGTCACCGGTACTGATCAACTAGAAGGATAATACTAAACGACTAGTTTATCCTGATCAGCGTTAAAAATCCGTGAACAAACAAAAGACAAAAATCGAGATCCGCATAAGAATCTATGTGTAAAAATCGCATGAAGAACTTATAACAATAAAATCCAATTCGGTCAATGTGCGCTTGAAAAACATAAAACAAAAGTGCCAATATTGAGAAACAAAAAGTCTATAATAGACTAAATTAAAATCCAAATCGGTCAATACGCGCTAAAGAAAAATTTAAAGTGCATATATTGAAAGAACAATAAAAAAGGGCAAGTCCCCCAAATCTACCACAACTGTCCGAGATTCATCTGAATCAATTAATCGGTCAAATTAAAGAATTGCCATATTTCGATGGAAATCCATCGGAATTAAGCCGGTATATAGCCAGAGTGGAGTACCTTCTACAACTATACCCCACTCAAGACGTCCGTCAAATTCACATCATATACGGAGCTATAGAGAGGACCATTGTTGACTCAGCCCAGAGGGTCATCGAGGAGGAAAAATCTAATACCTGGATAACAACTAAAGCAGCTCTAATCAAGGCCTTCAAGGATCATAGACCTTACGAAGATATTATACAACATGTTCGGGACACACAATATCAAGGAAGCATAAGTAAGTTCGTTAATGAACTACAAATTAGGTCTTCAAAAGTAAATAATAAGTTAGAGTTAGAATCAGATCAAATGGAAAGATCAATTTATACAAATTTTTTAAACAAAACAATTAAAGATTGTATTGAGAAAAAACTTCCCGACAGATTATATAATTCCCTATCCAAAAAGGATATCTCAACACTTGCTAACTTAAAAGAATCAGCAATGATTTTAGGTCATTGGGATTCAGACCCTTTTTACAATTACAAACCTAAACGTCATGATAACCGAAGGAATTCGGGAAGTAACCTTTCACATCAAAATCATTACTATCAAAAATATAATTCACAGACACATAGTTATCCAAGATATAATTACAATAACAATTTAAACAACTCAACAAATCCCCAAGGTTCAACGAACAGAAATCAAATTCCCCCTAGAAATCAGGGAAATTATCAAGAATTTAGGAGAAACTTAGACCAAGGCAGGGCACAAAACCCTCTAAATTTCCAGGCATCTACATCAAGTAATTCCCCAAACGCACCAGTCAAAAGACAGAGAGAAAACGAAAGTACACAGAATAGAATGGATGTAAATTTTCAGCAAGCTGCCTCGGATATAGAAAATGTTGCCCATATGTCAGAGTAGCAATTAAGGGAAAAATCCTTAGAGCAATGATAGATACCGGGTCATCTATCAATTTAATGACAGAAAATTTTGGAAACGATAAAGAACAAGAAGAAAAATTAAAAGTATTTACAATAAACGGATCAATGGAACTAAATAAAAGCATAACATTAAATCCATGCAAAATTTGTCCGACTAAACAAAAATTTTATTTACATAAATTTTCCAACAATTACGATATCTTAATAGGCAGAGATTATCTAAAAGACAGCAAGGCAAAAATAAATTACGAAGAAGAAACAGTGATGTTAGGAGACACGCTACTTTATATAAAGTATGGCGAAAACGATATAGTAGAGGACAAGACCGCAGTAAAATGCCTTAGTCCACCATCGGTTGAAAAAATGATTGAAGAGGATAAGACCGCATCAGAATGCCTTAATCCGCCCTTATCAAAGGACCAATCATTTAATTTTGCTATCAATAACGAGTTAAAAGAATGCAATGAATACAGATTAGAACATTTAAATGAGGAAGAGAAGGAAAATTTAAAAAGGGTTTTATTCGAATATAATGACATCCAGTACAAGGAAGGTGAAAATTTGACTTTTACAAGTACTATCAGACATTCGATACAAACAAAACACGAGGACCCAGTATACAGAAAGCCATACAAATACCCTCAAACTTTCGATGAGGAGGTTAACAAACAAATAAATGAAATGATTGAACAGGGAATAATTCGCAAATCAAAATCTCCCTATTGCTCACCAATTTGGATAGTTCCAAAGAAAAGTGATGCCTCAGGAAAACCGAAATTCAGACTTGTTGTAGATTACAGAAATCTAAATGAAATTACTATCAACGATAAATTCCCAATACCCAGAATGGATGAGATATTGGACAAATTAGGAAGATGTCAGTATTTTACTACTATTGACTTAGCCAAAGGCTTCCATCAAATTCAAATGGAATCAGAATCAATAGCGAAAACAGCATTCTCAACAAAACATGGTCATTACGAATACACTCGAATGCCATTTGGCCTTAAAAACGCCCCCGCTACCTTCCAAAGATGCATGAACAATTTATTAGAGGATTTAATCTATAAAGATTGTTTAGTATACCTAGATGAAATAATAATTTTTTCCACTTCATTGGAGGAACACATTTTATCATTGAAGAAGGTATTCCAAAAACTACGAGATGCGAATTTAAAATTACAATTGGATAAATGCGAATTTATGAAAAAAGAAACAGAGTTCCTAGGTCATATAGTAACAACTACAGGCATAAAACCAAATCCAAAAAAAATAAGTGCCATTATACATTTCCCGATACCTAAAACCCCAAAAGAAATAAAATCATTTTTAGGATTATGTGGATTTTATCGGAAATTCATACCAAACTTTGCAAATATTGTAAAACCAATGGCAATAAAACTGAAGAAAGGCGCAACAATTAACACTAAAGACAAACCGTACGTAGAAGCATTCGAAAAAATGAAAATCTTGATTACATCCGACCCCATTTTAATTTACCCCGACTTTAGTAAGTCATTCTCTTTAACAACAGACGCAAGTAACATGGCTATAGGAGCAGTACTATCTCAAAATCATAAACCTATTTGTTATGCCAGCAGAACCCTTAATGAACACGAAATAAATTATTCCACCATAGAAAAAGAACTCTTAGCAATTGTATGGGCCACCAAATATTTTCGGTCATATTTATTCGGCAGACCTTTTGAAATACTAAGCGATCACAAACCTTTAGTTTGGTTAAACAATATTAAGGAACCGAATATGAAATTACAAAGATGGAAAATAAAACTAAACGAATACGATTATCAAATTAAATATTTGCCAGGAAAAGAGAATTATGTAGCCGACGCATTATCTAGAACCAAAATAGAAGAAACTATGTATACAGAAAATTCTGAAGAAAACATACCAGAAGAAACTGCTAGTAACGCAGATGCAACGGTGCACAGTGCCCAAGAAGATAACCAAAACTACATTTCCATAACTGAGAGACCATTTAACTACTTTTCCCGACAAATCGAACTAATTAAAGGAAGCGAAGATACAACTGAAATAACGCACTACTTTCACAAATTAAAAATTAAAATTATTTATAAAGAAATGACAGAAACTTCAGCAAAAGAAATAATTAAAGAATATTTATGCACTAAAAAGAGCGCAGTTTATTTCCATAATGACTCAGATTTCCTCACATTCCAAAAAGCCTATGTAGAAATTATAAGTACTAACCATTTAACAAAATTAGTAAGATGTACAGCCAGACTCGAAGACATATTGACATATACAGACTTTAAAGAAACAATTTTGAAAAGACATAAAGAACTTTTACACCCAGGAATCGAAAAAACTATTAAATGGTTCAGAGAAAAATATTATTTCCCTGATTATCAAAAGTTAATTCAAAACATAATAAATGAATGTGAAATTTGTAACATCGCTAAAACAGAACATAGAAATACTAAACTGACATTTGAACTTACCCCAGAAATTCAAAATATAAGAGAAAAATTTGTCATGGATTTTTATATGGTTGGTAATCAACAATTTTTATCATGTATTGATGTATATTCAAAATTTGCTACCCTAGTGGAAGTCACAGGTAGAGACTGGTTAGAAGCCAAAAGAGCTATCATGAAAGTATTCAATGAAATGGGAAAACCACAAGAAATTAAGGCAGATAAAGACTCAGCATTTATGTGTGTAGCCTTACACAATTGGTTAAATTCAGAAGGAGTACAAATTCAAGTAACAACAAGTAAAAACGGTATTTCGGACATAGAAAGATTTCATAAAACAGTAAATGAAAAACTAAGAATTATAGGAAGCGAATCAGACATTGAAAACAGACATACTAAGTTCGAATTAATTCTTTATATTTACAATCACAAAACAAAACATAATGCTACAAATCAAATACCAGCTGACATATTCATGTATGCAGGAACTCCTGATTATGACACACAAGAAAGGAAAACGGGTAGAATTGAAAAATTAAATGAGAAACGTCAGGATTACGAAATAGATCCAAAATACAAACAAGCCCCTCTAGTGAAATCCAAGACTAAAAATCCATTTAAAAAGACAGGAACCTTGAAGAAAATAGATGAAAAACATTTTGAAGAAACGAATAGAGGAAGAAAGATTGTTCATTATAAATCAAAGTTCAAAAAGAAGAAGAAAATTAATAAAAGTAAATATGATAATTCCAGGCAAACAGAAGGAAATGAACGGACTCAGGAACAACTCGGTGAAAACGATAATTTTCTCTATTATATTAGCAACTGTAATCCAACTGACAATTGGACAAAGTATTGAAATAAACCCCATAAAGGCACAAAATGGATATCTTGTATTTAAAACCGGATCAATCGAAATCCCAACTAATTATGAATACCATTACTTAAGCGTAAATATAACAAAAACCGAACAAACATTTGAAGATCTTTTAAAAGAAGCCGATGAATTTAATGATGTTATTCAAATCAGATATTTAGTAGAAAAACTTAAAAGAGAAATCAATGGAATTACAATAGCAAAACGTAGTAAGAGAGGTCTATTTAATATTGTAGGAACAGTTTACAAATATTTATTCGGAACTTTAGATCAAGATGATAAGGATGAGATGGAACAGAAAATTAACAACTTGGTAGACACCAGCGTTCAAAACACAGATTTAAACATGATTATCGATGTCATAAATAACGGAATCGAAATAATTAACAAATTAAAAGAAAAAGGAGAAAGAGATCAGCAAGTTAGCGTTTTAATATTTAACTTACAACACTTTACAGAATATGTTGAAGATATCGAATTAGGAATGCATATGACAAGATTGGGATTATTTAATCCAAAATTACTAAAACACGATCATTTAAAAAATATGAACCCTGAGAAATTGTTGAGAATTAAAACATCAACTTGGCTTAAAACAGATACAAATGAAATTTTAATTATTTCCCATATTCCTTATCCGGACGAAAATAACAATATTTTAACAGAAAATATACTTGATAAAAATTTCATATATGAAGATAAAATTTTTAATAAAGAAACAGGAAAAATTGTAATCGATGATTGCATAAATGGAATAATTAGACAGGAAAACACTGAATGTAAATACACGAAAACGTACAAAAATTTCCAAGTTAATTTTGTTGAACAAAATTGCATTAATAAAGAAATTTCTATAGTCGGAAGTAACCTCATTAAAATCCTTAATTGTTCGATACAATTAGATGAATTCACTCTTTCAAATACAATGTTAGATTATACACAGAGTGTTTACATAAACAATAATGTAACAAAATTAGAACCATTGTCTTATATTCAAACAAAAGAAATAATAGAATCACATACAAAATATTATAATGTATTTCAAACAATTACTTTAACAACCTTTGTAATAATAATTATAAGCACTTTATTGTATTTATGGTATAAATTTAAGAACATACCAAGAAAACTTATTGTAAAATATATAAAACCAAAGGAAGAAACACCAAAAAGTACAGAAATTGTAAACGATCTACCCAATCAAATTAACATAGAAGAAAATGTAATGTTATACCCAAGATTATCGACCTGAGGACAGGCCAAATTCAACGGATGGGGGAGTGACATATCCATAGCACCACATACTCCTATGTACATGTCCACACACCCACACATACACACACACACATTATGCAGTCACCCTCAAGACACCCTCTAAGAAATAAGAACCCAAATTTAATTGTCAACAAGCCAATGGAAAATTACCGAACTATAAGACAAAGGAAATTTCCATGTAACAAAAAACCACAGTCTGTAGACTAAACAATTAGAACGAGCCGCTGTTCAGACTATCCGCACGTTCCCACAATTCAGGATGCTCAGATTTCGGGACCCAAGTCTGGAGTCCAAAGTCCAAATTTAGAGAATCACTCAATAGCAATAAGTCCCACTCACAAAAAGCTCTAAAGCTTAAAACCGAGGTATGATCGTAAATGAAGTAGGAGTCAGAGAATGAGTTCAGTTTGAGATTTGTCAACAGCAAGTCGGTGTTCTTCCAAAATATTGTAACCAGTGTAAATTAAATTAAATAAAGTTTTTTTTTTAAATACACTTATGGTGCAGAAATTTAATTATATAGTAATTGATATAGGAGATAATGAAAATATAAGAATTTCAAATATTAATAAAAAATAACAAAAAGTTCATAAAGAAAGTTTAAAAATTTTTATAAATGTTTTATAAATACATAGAATAAATACATAGAATGAATACAAAGAATAAATGCAAGTTATATGACACATTATTTAGGGGCTCTTACCCAATTTATAAACAACTTTGAGCCGAGAGCTAATTTCCAAATAACTCTGACAGACCCGAGATAAATCCGTGGTCAGCTATTTCTGTCAACCAGGCCTCCGAATCATTCCCACCCAGATCAATTTCACGCAGCCCAAATCAAACGGATGCTGTTAACATCCAGTCCGCTAACGTAAACAAAAGATCCCCAAAGCGAGCCCCGAGTCCGCTAACGTAAACAAAAAGATCCCCAAAGCGGTCCCTAAACTCCGCTAATGTAAACACCAATTTCCGGCCAAGATTGGACTTCAAATTTAATTGGCAAATTGCATCATCCTATTTTCCGACTCTCTTGAGTCATTCTCTTTACCAATTTTTGTGGATAAATTCTCTTAAGCCGAGGTTTGATTATTGATCATTGAACTAGAGATCAGGCAGTCCGTTTTTGAGATCCGAATCGAGCAGTAGTACTAATCGAGTAAAAAGTAAACGAGCAGTGAATAAACTAAGTTCGACCTATTGAAAAATTGTAATAGTGATTAAGTGATTAAAAAATAAAAATAAATTTGTTTAATTAAATCACGAGTGAGAAACTTAATTGGCGCCCAACGTGGGGCCGTGCGATTAAAAAATTCTAAAAAAGCAAAGCTTTAAAATAAACACAAAAAAGTTTTAAAGAGAAAAAAGGAATTTAGCGCGGCCAAAAAAAAACCGATACAACCGACGAATAAATAAAGCCTGTGTTGATAAAAATAAGGTGGAAATCAATAAATGCAATAATCGCCTTAAACTCTATACAACCGGCAAAAAATATAAAGCTTGTGTTGATCAAAAAACTAAGGTGGAAAATAATTAATGAAATAATCCCCTTAAAATCTCAAATTACAAAATAGTGATCGTAACATAAATTCACTGCTCGGACAATATAAAAATCAAAAAGTGACAAAAAATGTCATAAAAAAAATAAACATTGTGAAAAACAATTTAATTAAACAAATGTTTAAAATCAAAAAATAAAAAAATCTTCAAAATCATCAACAAAAGACATTTTAAGAAAACGGGCTGAAGGGCAATCCCTCGCCAAATATTGGAAAAGAAGGAAGACCCCAATTTAAAAACAGAATTAAAGAAGGAAGACCCCGAGACAAAATCTAAAAATTAAAAAAGAAGGACGACCCCAATCAGGATCATCATTCAGGATAAGGACGACCCCAACAGGCAAAAAAACAACGAGAAGAAAAAATTAAGGACGATTCGTGAGCGATACTATCTTTTTTTATTATTATTATCATATATTTTTTTATTATTACTATTATATAAAAAAATTTGTAAGAAAGGAAATATAAATATACAAAGTGGAAGAGTTAATTTCAAATTTTGAAAAAGTTCTCAAAATGTCAGAACCTTCAACAAGCCAGACTGGAGCAAATAAAAGACTCCACATGAATCCGCCACAAGAAAATACAAGCCATCAGGCAATAACAAACAATACCATGTTAAATGTAGGAGATTTAATAAAGCAAATTGTAAATTTTGAATTAAATCCATTAAAGGAGGAGATCGTTAACTTAAGATCGCAGCTTTCTCACAAAATTAAAACGGTTGAGGATTATCAGATAGAGATTGTAGATCCAAATATAAAATGCGACACATCGTATGAGATCATCAAATCTGTTAGGGAATATAAAGGTGAAGAGGATAAATATGTAAGCTGGAGAGAATCGGCAGAAGTAGCCATGGGGCAGTATGCCAGAGGGAGTGAAAGATTTTATTCTGCCTTATCTATATTACGGAACAAAATAACGGGAATAGCAAACGACGCCTTAACCCATAACGGTACTGTTTTAAATTTCGATGCCATAATGGCCAGACTTGACTTCGTCTTTAGCGACAAACGACCAATTCACATTATTGAACAGGAATTAAGTGTATTGAGTCAAGGAAAATTATCCATAATGGATTATTATGGTACAGTTAATAGAAAATTAACTCTGCTAATTAATAAAACTATTATGACCTACGGTAGAAACAAACCTATAACAGCGGAAATGAATAAGAAACATAGGAAGACAGCTCTTAGAGTTTTCATTACCGGCCTCAACGGCCAAATTTCAGATACTATTTTCTCAATGAATCCACCTGACCTACCAAATGCAATGGTCATAGTTCAGGAATTGGAAAGCAACAACATGAGGGCTCATTTCGCAAATAGCTTCTCTACTACTCAGAGAAAACATAGCGAGCCAAACTCTAGTGGAAATGGGCAAACACATTTCAACCACAAGACAAGACAGCAAAACAATAGTTACAGTAACCAGCGAAACAATAATAATTTAAGGTTTAATCATGACAACAACCAGAACAAAAATACTTATGGTTATTATAATCAGAATAAAAATAATTCTTGGAACCAGGGTAGATTTAATAATAACCAACAAAATCAGTGGAACACCCATAGGCAGCCACAAAATAAGACGGAACCAATGGAGGTAGACGAGTCTATCCACGCTCAGAATAAGGCTAACAACGGCTTTAATCAAGGCTATAATAAATATCAAAATAATAATTATAGTCAGAACAAGTGGGATCAAACAAAAAAATTTGAGACCCAGAACACTCAGCAAGGCCAAGCCCAAAATAAAAGGGTACCAACTGGAACTGTTAACCAACCGGCTAACAAGACGATGAGACTAAATAACATTGAGGGGAACCATTTTTTAGACAAAAGTCAGGAGTAGGCTTACCCTACTTAATTAGAAATGATCCAAAAATACATACAAAATTAAAAATATTAATTGACACTGGGGCAACCTCGTGTTATATAAGAACAGGAATTTATAAAAATAAGAACGAGCTTCCAATTTACAAAAGAGTATCCACAGTGAATGGATATTCAATAATTAAATTTTATCATATGATAACTATTTTTGATACGCGATATACTTTTTATGAAATAGATGGGCTAGACTCAGATTTACTGGTCGGCTATAACCTATTAAAAAAAATAGGAGCGGTAATTGATACAGCAAAGGGAGTAATTAAATATAATGGAATAGAAGAAAAATTAAATTATGATTACGGAAACATATTAAACCAACATTCTTTAACAGAAGAAAACACCATTCTTCCATTAAAAGAGTTTATATTAAAAAAATACTTTGATGAAAAAGCTCAAATCAGATCCGAATCTGAAATGGGTAATCAAAGCGAATCTAGTTTGAGATATACAAATCCTGAACACGCCAAAAATAAAAGTTTGGGAATTAAAAATCCTGAACGCGCCGTCGTTGAGAAATCCGACAAAAATAAAAGTTTGAAATTTAAAAATTCTGAACACGCCGTCGTTGAACTACCCGACAATCAAAGAATAAACAACATAAAAATATCGTCTGCAGATCAAAGAAAAGATCTGGAGAACGAAATATTAAATATTATCAATGAAGAGCATTCAAAAATAAATATGCAGATTCCATTTAGGACAGATATCCGCGGTGAAATAAACACCGTAAATGATAGGGCCACTTACAGCAAACAATACCCTTATGCTCTATCAGCTTCAGATTTTGTAAATTCTGAAATAAGTCGAATGTTAAAAGAAGAAATCATAAGGCCAAGTAGAAGCCCTTATAATTCACCAGTACTAGTAGTACCAAAAAAGGGTTTCAATGAAGACGGAACTCCAAAACTCAGACTCGTAATTGATTATAAAAAACTTAATGAAAATACAATACCAGATAGATATCCAATGCAGGACCCTTCAGTGATTTTGTCAAATCTTGGGAAAGCCAAATACTTTTCAACAATTGACTTGGAATCTGGATTTCATCAGATTCTCATGAATGAACCAGACATTCAGAAAACCTCATTTTCAATAAACAACGGGAAATACGAATTCCTAAGAATGCCTTTCGGTTTGACCAACGCTCCAAGAATATTCCAACGAGCGATGGATGATATTTTAAGAGAACAAGTGGGTAAAACATGTCACGTTTATATGGTTGACATAATTATATTTTCAAAAACAATTGAACAACATTACAAAGATTTAATTCTCATTATTAACATTTTGCTGAACGCAAACATGATAATTTCAATTGAAAAATCAAAGTTCTTTAAATTAGAAACCAATTTTCTCGGTTACGTTGTTTCTCACAATGTGATCAAAACCCATCCCGAAAAAATCTCTACAATTGTAAAATATCCGATACCTAAAAATATTCGAGAGCTTAGAAGCTTCCTAGGCCTTACAGGATATTACAGAAAATTTGTGCAAAATTACGCAAAGACAGCTAAACCTTTAACAAAATATTTAGAAGGCCAAAACGGCCAAAAGGCCAAAGTATCAAAAAAGGCATCACGTAAAACTTTAATACAGTTTGATGATTCAGCTGTGAGAGCTTTTAACGAGCTCAAAGAAAACTTATTTGCACAAGTAGAACTAGTACAACCGGACTATAAAAAAAAATTTACCCTAACAACTGACGCATCCGACTTAGCAATTGGTGCTGTTCTTTCTCAGGAAGGAAAACCAATTACATTTATTTCAAAAACTCTGACAAAAACCGAACAATTATACGCAACAAATAAAAAGGAACTTTTAGCCATTGTATGGGCTTTTAAAAATCTTCGAAATTACTTATATGGGGTTAACAACATCGAGATCTATACCGATCATCAACCTCTTTCATTTTCCATTTCTCAAAAAAATCCAAATATTGTGATGAAAAGATGGTATTCCTTTATTGAAAGCTATTCACCCAAAATTATTTACAAGCCAGGAGCAACAAATGTTGTTGCGGACGCTTTATCAAGGATTCAAATAAATAACTTAACGGAAAGTAATGAATCGGTCTCAGATCAAAATACTCAGCATTCAGCAGAGAGTAGTTTTGAGAATGTAATACAAGAAACCCGAAAACCCTTAAACCAGTTTAAGCAACAATTGCTAGTAGCAACGGGGAGGTATACAATACATGAGTCGATTAATGTATTCGGAAATACTAGACATATAATAGAGTATGACACTCCAGAAAATTTAGTATCAATCTTAAAAGAATATATTCCACCCAATAAAACAATAAGAGTTCACTGTACTCTAGAAGATTTTTACAGAATTCAAAAACCACTTAAGGACAATTTTATAAATACATTTTTATACACTTAGACTTTTGTCCAGGATGTCGAGAACGCTGAAGACAGATCTCTTATTATCACAGAAACTCATTGTAGAGCTCATAGAGGGCTTGATGAAAATTATAAACAATTAACCAGACTTTATTATTGGCCCAATTTATACAAAAAGCTTAAGGAGTTTATAAAGAATTGCACAATCTGCAATCAAAACAAATACAACAGACACCCAGTACAGATTCCTATCGGTCAAGCACCTATTCCAGAAAGAGAAGGTGAAAATTTGCATCTTGACATACATTACGCCCAAAATCTTATATTCATTACCTGTATAGATTCGTATTCGAAATACTTAGTCGTAAAAGAAATCCCTAATAAACTTAATATAGAAAATAAAGTTTCAGAAATTTTACAACAATTTCCATTAGCTAAATCTTTGATGATAGATAACGAACCAAGTTTTTCTTCATCCCAATTTAAATCTTTTGCGCAAAGAAATGGGATATCTTTATTCTTTGCAGATCCTCGACATAGTACGTCTAACGGACAAATAGAAAGGGCACACTCTACCTTAACAGAAATTGCCCGCTGCATTAAAGATGAGCTTAATTTAATTGATTATTCCGAAATTATAATTAGAGCAGCACAAAAATACAATTTAACAATTCATTCAATAACCAATCATCGACCTTTTGATATATTATTTAATAAAATCAAACACGATAATATTTCTAAATTATTACAGCAAGCCCAAGAGAAAATGTTGCATTTTCACAATAAAGATAGACAAAATAAGAATTATCACGTAGGCGAGGTAATTTACGAAAAGAAACACGGGAAAGAAACAAGCTTAATTCTAGATATAAAAAACAAGTAGTTAAGGAAAATCTCCCCAACAAAGTTATTATAAATAACAGAAACCGCACGATTCATAAAGATAATATTAAATAATTTGTTTCAAATTACAGATAATGATTTCAATAATGTACTTATTATTGCTGGTAGCTACAACCAAATCCGAAATTATGGATTACACGAACCATGATTTCCTTCTTTACAAGGATACCAAAGATGTTCTTATTTATGAATCATACGCAGATTTATTTCATATAACTAATTTAAGTCTTTATAGAGATATAATTAATCTTGAAACAGAATTTCTAAAGGGTTACGACAACAAGAATTTTCTTTGGGAAATATCCCACGATTTAAAAATTATCAAAATACTTATCTCTCAAATTATACCCAGTAGATCAAAAAGAGGCATTAATGAAATAGGCACCATTTGGAAATGGATAGCGGGAACACCAGATCATGATGATTTCATAACAGTCCAAAATAAAATCGATGATTTAATACAAAATAATAACGATCAATTCGTTATTAATTCTAAAATATTTAAAGAGATAAAATCTTTATCTGAACAATTCAAAACAGCATTTAAAGACCAAGAAATTCCACTTAGAAAATATCGTCTGCGCTTGCTTACTTACGATCTTATGAATTTAATGGACACAATTACACTCGCCAAAATTGATGTATTTAATACTAAAATTCTAAACAATGATGATATACAAGAAATGTATAAGCACGAAGATAGACCTGTAGTTATAACAGACCTTTTAGATATATCTGAATTTAAAATCGCTTTGCATAAATATCTTATTATAATTTACATAAAATACCCTATTATTACCGATCGTTGTGACGTTTACAATTCAAGATCGATTTCACATAATGATGGAAAATTATTAATTGATAATCACGTCGCAAAATGTAGAAATAAGTACTATGTAATGTCTAATTTTAAGACGGAAATATTTTATAATTATTGCACACTTAACCCAGAAGGCTCTGGTTTCACTAGATTACTAAATGGAGAAAAATCCTTTTGTAACAAAATCCGAGAAAAAAATAAAAATGTAGATGTAATCCAAGATGGAGCCATTTTTGTAAATGGAGAAAATACAGTTAATGACACTCATTTAAATGGGTCATATTTAATAACTTTTAATGGCACCACTAAAATTAATAATATTTCCTACACCAATGTAGACAATAAGATATTGGAATACATCACAGCTCGAAAATATACAGATTTTTTAGTATCCGAATATATTATATCTAATGATTCGGAACTTACATTCGATAATATTAACATACTAAATCCATTTATTCAAATTAAACAAACTCAAATACCAGTTACGTTAATATTAATCATATTCACATTTATATATTTAATTATTATGATTATAATCAAATTCAGAAAATTTTTAATATTCAAACCATGGCAAATTCATATAGAAATTGAACCAGAAAACAATATTTCCGATAATGAAATAAATAATATACCCGACAATGAAAATACCCTAGAAGAAAATATCATTGTCGAATTAACCCATCAATTACATTCAATATACCCATCAGTTCCAATGAATCGGGACGATTCAATTTAGAATGACTCTCTTGAGTCATTCTCTTTACCAATTTTTGGGGATAAATTCTCTTAAGCCGAGGTTTGATTATTGATCATTGAACTAGAGATCAGGCAGTCCGTTTTTGAGATCCGAATCGAGCAGTAGTACTAATCGAGTAAAAAGTAAACGGGCAGTGAATAAACTAAGTTCGACCTATTGAAAAATTGTAATAGTGATTAAGTGATTAAAAAATAAAAATAAATTTTTTTAATTAAATCACGAGTGAGAAACTTACTTTGCATGGAATAAATAAATAAATAAAAACAAAAATCTTACAAAAAAATATAAATATAAAAAAAAACAACATGATATCAATATTTTCTGATTAGAACAACATTTTTGAATAACATAATGTTTTCCAACTTTCTTATATTTCTTTTACGATACAAAATAATTTCTATAACTTTTCAATTTTCAAATATATAAGTACTAGAAGATAATTTCAATAACAAGAAATAATTTCATTTTTATTACTTTAAAAAAAAAAAAATAAATAATTAAAAAAAAAAAACAAAACAGATTCTTTAGAAAATAACTTCATTACATTACGTTATTTTTCAAAAGGAGGGAGATGTAGTATGCATGTATCATTGTAGCGAGTACCCACTGTACCGACACCAACATTGTGTTACAGTGTACTTAAAGAAATACAAAACTGTCGGCCGCTAAACTCGTGCGGCCAGCCAAAATAAGAATACGACTCAGAGCCCAACTTATGGGAAGTGCTAGTGTCAGCATATTTCCATGGCCTGAGTACAGACACATACAATGAATGCATATACAACTTCTCTCGCGCTCTCGCGGCTATCAGCCAAATACATTTGTGAGCATATACTTTTATATATACATGACGGCCGCTGCCAATGTTTGCAGGGAGCGCAGCCGCAAATAGCTAGCTGTAAGTCACTCGAATTATGACCATCAATCAATAAAGAACAAGCTTGGCTGTTGGCCACTACAACCAAATCTTTCACTATATTCTGAGGATAATAACACACAGCAATAAATTAGATATAATTAAATTGTGGACCATTAAACCACAACTCCTTTTGTTTAAGCTGTGTTGCTGAACATCCTCTTGACGCAAGGTCTGCTGGGTTGTCTTCTGATGCTACGTGCCCCCATTGCTCCGGATTTGATAGTTCATGATGATGACGCTGTTGCGTTTATCCATGCCAACACTATGGTAGAGTCCGTCCAATATTGGACTTCATCTATCCTTATCCGTAGATCCCTTTTGATTCTTTCTGCTAGCTCAGTTCCTAGCACCGCTGCACATAATTCTAGTCTCGGTAATGTTTGTTTTGCTAGGGGTGCCACACGTGATTTTGCGCATAGCAGCTTACTTACTATTGGACCGGACGATGTACTTGTACGAAGATAAGCAGCCGTGCCATAAGCGACTTCTGACGCATCAGAAAATATATGCAGTTGAATGGCTGCTGGGTCTGCCTGTGGAAGCGGGTGCCTGGCGAGCTCAATGGTAGCTAATACCTGACTATCCTTTCGAAATGCTTGCCAATGGGTTGTATCTTCCTTGTCCAATTCAGTGTCCCAGTCTAACGATTTTTGCCATAGCTGCTGCATAAATATTTTTGCTGCTGTCGTTATGGGGCATAGTAAACCTAATGGATCAAATATTTTGGGTAATTCAGAGCACACAACTCGTTTTGTGACCGTCCCTTGTTCGTATGGCGTCGCGCGTCCTTGGAGTTTATCCTCCTTAGGATTCCACACTATCCCTAGTGTTTTTATTGTTGCATCCGAGAATTTGCTGAAGTCGAGGTTCAACGCCTGGTCGTCCTTTGGAATATCCTTAAGTAAGTCCGGGTGATTTGCGCACCACTTTCTCAACCTTAGTTTCGCCGACCCTAGAATTGTACAAATCTGATCTCGTTGCCGTATCGCCTCCTCCAGTGTATCGGCTCCCGATAAGCAGTCGTCGACATAGAAGTTTTGCTGAATGGCGATCGCGCATAGCTGCTGGCTTGTCGGCGCACTCTGTGCCAGATGTTGTAAACATTTTGTTGCTAAGTAAGGTGCACATGCAGTCCCGTAGGTCACCGTATTTAAATGGAAGTAACGTATTTTTTCTAGTGGGTTTCGTCGCCATACTATGAGTTGATAGCCCCTGTCTTGAGGATGAATCCAGATTTGTCGATACATTTTTTCTACGTCTGCTGTGAACACGAACCGATGAGTCCGGAACCGTAACAAAATTGATAGTAAGTCACTCTGAACTGTCGGCCCGTCCCTTAGAATGTTGTTAAGGCTCTTTCCTGTTGAGCTAGGCGCCGAAGCGTCAAAAACCACTCTTAATTTTGTGGTGGAGCTGTCTGGTTTCAGGACGCAATGGTGGGGAATGAAGTAAACGACGTTCTATGCTGGAAAATCTCCGTTGAGCCAAGGCTAATGTTTTTCCTAGTTCCCTTGGATTTTCTGCGAACGGCAATCTTACAATTAGTCGTTGATCAGGGCAGAATTGGACGTTTGATACAAAGTGTTCTTCACAAAGCTGGTACTTCGGTGTTAAACGTGTCTAGCTTCCAAAATTTTTCTAGGGCTTCCAGTGTTATTGTGCTGGCACTCGGCGTCTCACTCCGCCGAACACAATCCACCCAAGAGCGGTTTCTTGTAGCGTTGGCCTACCATCCCCCAAATCGATAAGTCCGGGTCTTATTAATCGAGAATACACCTCGGCTCCCAGAAGCAAGTCTATGCTTCCGGGTTGACCGAATTCCGGGTCCGCCTATACTACCGTGCTCGGAATACTGAGTCCTTCATCTATGGATTCCGACGGTAGGTTTTTGGTCAGTTGTGGTAAGATAAACACGTCAATCTCCTTCTGAAAATTCGACCTCAACGATGACAGCCGTACACATGCCCATGACGAAGATCCCTGCGCCGTGTGTCCAATTCCTAGGATACCTTGTGAAGTGCTGAAGGTGGGGAGACCAAGTTGATCTGCCATCCTTCTGGACATGAGATTTAGCTGAGAGCCAAGGTCGATGACTGCGCGACATTGTTCTCGCTTTGCGGTTTGTCCTTGTAGTGCCACAATGGCTGTAATACGTACGTGTTTGGCTGTTGGCCGCGGGCCAACGCAGACACCTCGTTAATCATTGGGTTTTGCTGATTTGGACCTGAAACATCCATTGCTTGCAAAGGTTGATCTCGGGTAGCAATGGCAACAACCGGCGCCGTGGAATCTGGATGTTTGTGTAACATGGAATGATGCCGTTGACGGCAAAAACGATAGGTCATTGGCGACGGGCAGCTGTTTGTCTTATGGTAGTTTGACAGACAATTAGCACAGCCTGCAATCTTTGTCATTGCCTGCCGACGTTCTTCCGGATTCATTCTTCGAAACATGTTGCAGGATAATGGCCGGTGTATGGCTATGTTGCAAATTTTACAAATGTTATCTCGTGATACCAAAGTTTTGGGTTGAGCGTCCAATGTTTCCAACATGCCGGATCGCAGTTCTAAAAAGGCTAAAACACTTTCCAGCAACGGGACTTCTGTCGGTGAGTTGGCTGAGTCTTCGAGAGCGGCTAACGTATACTGATCTAGTTTCCGCCGCACTAAGAACCCTGTAATTGGATCCCAGCTCTTTGTGCAGATTTCCTGGTTTTTAAGAGTGCTCATTGAATTCTTGATCGTGTCATGTAAGGCTCTGAGTTGGCGTGAAGAGCCATCTATAGGCTTGTAGTCAACGATTTTTGCTATGGCGGCGAATACTAGTATTTTTCCGTTCTGATACCTGGCCTTTAAACGCAAGACGCTCCTCGCTTCACCACGAAGCGAACTCTGTAGAATATGTAGTTTTTGACTGGCCGAATATGGTTTGTTATGTACCAATTCCACAAAGAGATCATGGAACCGTGGCCAGTCTAGATACTCGCCATTGAATTCCTGCATGCTAATTGGCGGTAGTGCCAAGTTTAGGCTCATTGGCGCATCGTTTTCTCGAAGTAAGTTCATTTCGTATTCCTCATATAACGTGTGGAATTGGGCTAGCTCTGCTTCTGCCCGAGCTGCGGCTCCAGGTGTGCTATCCAATTCATCGTGGGCTTGCCTCAGTAATGCCCAATGGAGATCCAAGTGTCTTTGTAGAGCTGGGGTGACGGTTGGAGCGTTTGAGGCTAATGTTAATGATGATTCCAATTCGTTGCATCTTCTCTGCAACTGTCGAATTACCGTGTCAATTGTGGAGCTTCCCTTTACTTGCTCTCCTGTTGTGATCTTGATGTTGGCTGACGTCCGTCTGGGGGCCTTTGGCGGATCGCTTCCAGTCGGTATATTGTCATGGAAAACCTTTTGATACCTCTCGACCAGCTCCTTAAATGCGATTAGTCGTGAGGAGTATTCACTTCCCGTGGGTAGTGCCGCTTGCTGGACCTCTTCATCCAGATCACAAAATTGTTGCCAGAGCTCCGTTAGTTGTTCTAACCTGCCGGCATAATAGCCTTCTCGGAGGCGTCGGTCTGCAGAATCTTTTCCATAGTTCTTAATAAGCTGTTGTATTTTTCCTTGCAGCTCGTTTTGATCGTCTAACAACCGATTGTGTAAATCGATTCTGGTTTGGTTTGTCTGCTCGATGAATGAAGTCGACATAGTGCAGATATTCAGTAAGTCGGCTACTGCGGTTCTTAAGATAGGCTTGACAGGTGATTGTGTAAGCAAGTCTTACCTGTGCAAACCGGTGTGCCTTGCCTATGCAGAAGGCGGATGCTGAAGTGTGAACCTTTGTTGGTAAAGGATCACGTCGGGGTCACCAATGTTCTTGCCTAAGTTCGATGGACAAGGTCGGGTCACTCCGCGGGACGAGGAGGGGTATAGACGCTCGTCGCTGGCACGGGGACGCTGTTTTATTGCAGTCGGATCGCGTCGCGACACGGGTGATTATGGGTATCACGGTGCCGGACCACAGGCGATATGGACTGTGTGAGTAGAGGTACCGGATACTCGTGTAACCGGGAATCAACAGTGTGTTGAGGTCACGCCGCGGGACAAGGAGGATACTGACACACCTGTCGCTAGCACGGGGAGACTAGAGAGAACACAGGACGATTCGCGTCGCGACACAGATAGCTAGGGTAGTATGGTGCCGAACCACAGGCGATCGCTGAGCTGTGTTAGGGTGAGTTGACAAGAGTCTTTACGTGAGAGAATTAATAAGACTTGTGAGTGTTTAGATTTGTAACTGACTTTATTGAACTATTGGTTAGCGCTTAAATACTACCATGACCCGGAAGAGTTGGGCAAGCGTTATCTGCTAGGTAAGCATCGGGTTGGAGCTGCAAGCGTGTTGACCTATTTTAGCTGGTTGTCTACGCTGCAATGTCAGCAGTATGCTGCTTGCTGCTTGACGCATACTGCAGCGTCGGCACTATATTGTGCTGCTACTGTGCGCCTGGTCGCTGTTCCGTATAAGTTGCATTGGTCGTCTGTACAGCTTGCTGACAACTTACAACTCCGTCGTGTTGGGGGTTGCGTGCGTTTGACCCGTGCTGCGCAACCTTGCTAGACCGAGCTGAGTACTTTGGTTACGAACATAGTCATTAATATTAACTGAGAAAGTGAAAAAAATAGTTTTAGTAATTTAAAAATAATAATAATTTAAAAATATTAACTCAATGTGACTAGCGCGATAATTATAAGTGTGCCCTTGTAGCGCTGGGCTATAAATATAATTAAATAAAAAAAATTCCTCTTTAATTTTGTACACCTATTGGGTTTATCCTATTAGCCGTTGGCTAGGAACTCGCTTGGTACTTAATCAGTTTCCGGGCATTATTGGGCTTTCTTCTTTTTAAGGACAAAGTAACTTCTCGCGTGGTCAATACACCGTTTAGTTCAGCTACAATATTGTTTTCCAGTTCCTGGCTCATGGCGGTGAATTGTAAGCTGTTGAAAAGCAGTGCTTGGAAGTATTGTGCCAGTTCCGCGGGGCTTACATCTATCGTCCTTGCTAGGGCGACTGCGTTCAGCTTTCTCACCAGGTTCCAAAAGGGTTTTCGTCTCTGACTAGTCCCATTTCCACCTTCACTTAGCGATAAAATTTCTCATGCTTATTGTTGCATAGTTGTTTGAAGGAATTGTTTGCTTCTAGGTATGCTCTGTTGTGGTTTTCTGCGTTGGTTAGCCGTGAATGCTTGAGGACATTCATAGATTCTCTTCGTGCTACTTCACTGCCTATGCTACTGGTGCGAGTCCTTGTAGTTCGACATCTAATGTTACGCTCTACCTTGGATCCACCTGAGCTTTGGTAATAGTTTACTGGCGCTTTCGACCTGGTTGTCTGGAATGTCAGCTTATTGGCCGAGAAGTTCTTAGTTCTAATTTCCATGTCGAGTATTGAATGTGCCACAATCCGGTGATCAAACAGTAGTCTAATTTTGAAGCTAACTGACCTAGCAGGAATGTGAGCTCTATTTGTGGGTCTGCTTGCGATATTCTATTAAAAATTTTAAAGCCAAAGTCTTCACACAGTTCCAAAAGTTGCTTTTCTTTGCTATCTAGGGCAGAGTTTTTGGACATTCTCGGGATATTTGCAAGTCTTTCTGACTGACCAGGAACCATATTCATTGCCTGCTTTGTTGTTGATCGGTTCAGGTCTCCAATTATCATGAGATTGCTTACAGATAGCCCGTTTAAAGTATTGTGCACGTTTTTAAAATTTTGCATTCCAATTATTGCAGTGGACCGCTTTTATGCTTAACTTCAATTGTAGTTGTTTGGTCTACTTTCGAAAATGTGCCGGTTTTATTTAGGCTCTTTTTGATTCCTTAATGAATTCCTATTCCGCCTTTCTCCGAAATCCTTGCAGCTAGTTGCCACTGTATGTTGTATTCCTCGTATATCTCCTCGTTATTTTCTACATTTGTTTGTTTGAAAAAGTTATGAAAAATGCGTTTGCCATTTTTTTATTGCTCCTTTTATATGTATTTTTTTAAACATAGAAATGCAATTTTAATTTGAGAATGGCAAATTTAGTTTGTAATTTGAAATTAGTTTTGCTTTTTGAAGGAAATGTGTTAAAGCTTTTTAAAATTTGCAAATGAAATTTTTTACAAAGGATACTAGTGGGTATTATGAAGAACTTATATTTAAACGATTCTTATTTCCCCCGTCAGCTGTAAAAGCAAATTTTTATACACACACAAATGCATACATATATGTATACACCACACGCACGCATATCTTGTTTTTAGGAACTCTTGCTTTTACTTGGATGTTGGTGACGGATGTTAGGGTTAGCCGCAAAACTCTAGGTTAGATTTAGACCCCTGGGTCCATTGTGATACCGCATGATTTCGTTTTTTTTTTCCTTCTCTAGGGTCCCATAACTTATATGTTTCAACCTGTGTTTAGCAGATCAGCATGTCCTCCACCCGGAAGATTTCATAAAAGCACTTATGTTTTTAAGATTAATCCCCGATATTTCGGTAAGATCATCGATGAAGGGGTTTATTAAGTGTTTCATTCTGAGTCTGCGTAGGTCTGTGCAGAAGCAGAGAAGGTGTTCCACCGTTTCTTCTTCTTCTTCACCCCTTCAGCTTCTACAGAAGTCATTTTTTTGGGCTTTTAGCCTGGCGGCATGTGTGCCAACGAGTCAGTGGCCTATAAGAGCTCTAACTAGCATACCACACTCTGTGCGGCTGAATGTGAGTAGTTCTGAGGTTTTTTTTATTGTTTATCACAGACCATGTCTGGTGAGAGATACGACACTGTGGTGCGTTTTACAAATGGGTGTTGGCTAGCTTTTTAAAATAGTTTTTTATATTTAACTTGCAATTTGACATGGGTAAGCCGATACTCTCCTTTCCTGAGAGGAAGGGCATGATGGTGCCCTGCCTGGCTAACTCGTCCGCTATGCAGTTGCCTACGATATCCCGGTGACCCGGAACCCATATTAGGCTGATAGTAAACTGACAAGCCATCTCGTGGAGAGATCTGCGACTGTCTGCTATTGTACGGGAGTTGGTGCTTGTCGAGTAGATCGATTTAATAGCCGCTTGGCTGTCTCTATATATATTTAGGTATCCTCTTTGGAGGCTTATGTTCCCTAAACAGTTTAGTGCTTCTTAGTGGACCTCCGCTTGGAAGACGCCACAGTGGTCAAGGAGCCTGAATGACTTCCTGATGTCTAATTGTTCGGAGTATGCACCTCCGCCAACTTATCCTTCTAATTTGGAGCCATCTGTATAGAAGCACATTGCGTCCGTCGTGCCCGGTCGGCCAGGGCTCCCCATTCCCCATTCTCTCTATCTGGAATCAGGGCCTCAAAAGGTGTGTGACTGTACTCAAGGGATTTGCATTGACCCGTTTTCTTCGGAATCGATTTATCATGCTGGAGAATTTAAGCATGGCCATTAAATTGGGCTTTCCACTGCCCGGTGTCGGGGGTGGTTCGAAGGGCTCCACTAGTACACAAAGCCGATATTCGCTGTATTTTGTTTATGGGAGTCAGTATGCATTGATTCTGTAAAGCGGTCCACCACAGAGCCACTCCATATAATAGGATTGGCTTGACTACCGCTGTGTATATCCAGTTGAATATTCTAGGAGACATGCCCCATCTTAGCCCAATTGCTTTTTTACAGGAGTTCTCTCTTTGTTAATTAAGCCCCATTTGAGACTCTTATCTAATAGTAACCCCAAGTATCTGGCGTAATCGCTAAAGAAGGGATTACAATTGATTAGAATAGTGGTTAGAATAGTGATTAGAGCTGTGGAATTATGTATCTATTTGTAAATAGAACAAGTTCCGTTTTTGAGGGATTTACCCCAAGTCCGTTCTCTATCGTCCATTCCGATTGTATTTTAAGTTTAGCGGTCATAAGATTGCAAAGTGTTTGTGGATATTTTCCATTAAAGATGATGATGACATCGTCTGCGTATGCCACTACCTTACAGCCTCCTCCTTCCAGAATCCACAGTAATTTATTTACTGCGGTATTCCACAGGAGGGGTGATAGTACACCTCCTTGCGAGGTGCCTCTGTTCACTAGTCTAGTCTGGGTTGAGGTCCCTGGTGTGGCTGTGAAAATTCTGATTATCAGCAATTTATGGCCCAACCCCACTATTGGCGGCTCAACCCCTAGTTCTGTGAGAGATTCTGTTATAGCAATGGGAAGCACGTTGTTAAAGCCTCCCTCTATATCCAGGAAGGCGAACAGTGTGTATTCCTTGATGCTGAGTGAGTGGTGCTGCTTACCACCAAGTGTAGCGCCGATTCGGTTGACTTACCTTTGGTATAAGCGTGTTGTGCCTCTGATATTTGTGTCGGGTCAATAATGGCCCTTATGTGTAGGCCTATCATTTTTTCAAAGCTCTTTAGCAGGAATGATGTTAGGCTTATTGGCTTAAAATCCTTTGCTGTGGTGTGAGTGGCCTTCTCTGCCTTGGGAATGAAAGCCACCTCCGTTTCTTGCCATGCTGTTGGTAGTTCTCCTACCGCCAACATGGAGTGGAAGATTTTTTTCAACCAGTCTATGACTATTTGTCCTGCTTGTTGGATGTGTGCCGGTGTTATCCCGTCCTTTCCCGGCTATATGTATGGTTTGAAACTTTGAATGGACCATTTCATGTTGCGGTCTGATAGGAGTAGAGCAAATTTGATTCCTTTTTCGGCACTTCTTTCTGGAGGATGACCTGTTTGTTGGCTCCCTAGAAAGTGAGCGTTTAAAAGCAGGTCCAAGAACTCTCTGCTGGAGTCTGACCATGATCCATTTGCCTTCTGAAATTGCCCAAAAGCGCGGCTGTCTTAGAGAGTATTTTCCTGAGCCTTGCGGCACCAATGTTTCTTCTATATCAGAGCAGAAGGTCTGCCATGCAGTTCGTTTCACCCTTCTAATGGCCTTTTTGTAAGAGGATTGTTCATGCTTGTAGTTCTGCCAGTTGGTGTCTTCGTTTCCCGCCTTGCTCTGTTAAACAGGCATCTGAAGTTGGTTCTGAGGATTGATAGTTGTTGGATGCGGCAGGGGGGTTTTTTCCTTTCCCATGGTTTCCCTTTAGGGAATGCAACTTTGAAGGCATGCTTCTGTGAATTTATCTACTGTTCTGTCCAGCTCCTGTGGGTCTGTAATGCTTTCTGGCGGTTCCATGGGGAGGATATAAGTCAGAACTTCCTTGTGCCTGCGCCAGTCGGCTCGTCTGGGGTTAGCGAAACTGACCGGTAAGGGCGAATCAAGGGACAATATTGTTTCTATGAATCTATGGTCTGAAAAAGAGTGCTCGTCAGAGACTGCCCAGTTTTTGACTGCGCCTACGAATGAGTCTGATACCATTGATCATTTAGCAATTTTAGTTATGAAGGTAGGGACATTGCCCCTGTTGCCTTTCGTGAGCTTTTCGCATTCCTCTGCCAGTCCTCTGCCAGTCCTCTTTTCAAAGGCCCAGTAGGCCGATAGTATCCTTATGGAGCCGCTTTGCAGCTCCAGGGTTACTGCGGTACTATCTTTGTTGCTGCAATCGCGAAGCAGAAATATACTAAGATGCCTTTTGGCTAATATGCTGGTTCGAATTTTACCTTCTTTGGGGTCAAGCATAAGCTTGTATTCCTTTGTTCCTAGTTCAGCAACCTTGCCTCCCACAACACAAGGTTCCTGTACTAGAACTAGGTCGGCTCCGCCTTCGGTCAGTCGAAGCAAAAGTGCAGCAGACGCTTCTTTACTGTGGTGCAGGCTAATTTGTAGAAGTCTTATTGACATATACAGCTTCAACCTCCAATACAGTGATGTCGGCCTCCTCTGAGGTCCACGTCCTCGATAGCCGGTTCGAGCGCTCGCATCTCTCTGCTCAGCGACGAATCGGTAGAGTAGCCGTCCTCCGGCCCACCTGGTGCCTCCAACTCCTCAGCAAGCACCTGCTCGGCTAGGTTGCCGGCAGAGCTTCTAGCGGCGTTGGAGTCGCCCTTGTAAATCTTTATGTGGATTGGACTAAGCCCGAAGTTCAGCACTCCTTCAGCAGTCTCGATTGGAGCAACTGGCTCCTTGTTTGGGACCAACACCGCCTGGTTGACATCTCTTCATGCTCCTCCACCTTGGCGACTTTCCAGTCCTTCGTGGGAAGGTGCGGGTTGCATTCTTGCAACATGTAGAGGATGTCCTCCGATCTTGTTACGTACACCCTCCCCATAGAAAAATTAACTCCAGCGAAACAACTGTCTTAAGTTGAGGATAGGGGCCGCTAATGACTAACCACACTCAGATTGATAAGGGCAAACCAACAATACAATTCGACAGCTCACGGGTGTCGAGTGGCCAGAACAACAACCACGATCGACCTACTCGTAACCGTACTCCAGTAGGTGGCAAAGTGCACCAGCCAGCCGTTGACTCCTAAGATAGGAGAAATAGAGAAACAGTACCCCTAGGTGGGAACACCTAGTTAATTTATCCAATATGGGAGGCTAGCAAAAGCTCTAGTCCGGTATAAAAGACCCCAGCCAAATAGAGAAGTCAGACAGAAATTGTTCTGATCTCTCCCTGACAGTGGTCTAAAAGTACAACTCCCATCAGCACAGACCACGACTGGAAGAAGACTGGTGTCCAGAAGGATGTCTTGACCGTTTTCCTAGGATCAACCAAGTGGTGAACCAAGCGTCTGGACCCCAAGATTGGCAGCAAAACGTCCAAAGTGGGCGGCAGCATCGCCAATATAATTAACACTGTGGAGATCGCTGACCACAAGGATGATATTCAAGATGTTAACAAGACCACGAAGCTCATCGTTGGACTAGTCCTGGTTCTGGTGATCCTTAAAGTTGTTAAGATCTACAAGCGCTCTGTACAGAGACGCCGCGACCAACATCACGCCCTGGAGAAAGTAGTGACCCAAATCGGAGCATAAGCAGAGCAGTTGCAGCGAAGTGCGACAACAAGAAAAGAAAATAAAAACAATAGAAGGCAAATAAATTGCATTCAAAATTACAAACAAAAAGTGAGTCGCCAAAAACAATTACAAACAATTTGCGAGTGCATGCATTTCTGAATGCAAGTGTAACAGAACCCCAAAATACATACGTTGAACAAGAAAATTGAGCTTAATCGACCAGCCCCAGCCCGAGCATTGGAACTGACGTGTGCCGCAGTGGAACTCCTATACGATGCATACATACATATGTACATATCTACACAGCAATAGCGTTTTTTTTTGTGTAACGTAATTTTTGTGTTATGTTTTTGTGAACCGTCATCCAATATTGCACGTATATATAAGCCAATTGTAACATCTCCCAAAGCCCAGATCCGGAGCGTCGAGATCTCATCGCCCAGGATAAAAAGGAGAGTAAGTTTGTCGGAACGAGGTTCGCAGTTTTCTTTTATGAACACATATATATATATATCCGTGCACCATGATCACTACCCAAGCATTAGCAAAGACTATAGACAATGATCCACAGTTCAATGTAAGAGTTCTATATTTGTTATCAAAAGCAACCCTACCAATAACTGTAGATGAATTAGAAAACTTATAAATTGAGACCTTCCATCTAGATTTCTCACCTCTTGTACACTGTAACAAGACCGAAAAGGCATTTATTATCTCTACCGTTCCAACGGTCATTGTTCTCTCCCTTTTAGATAGAAATGTATTTTTGGGCAATGTTAATACCTTCCTAGTTAAGATCAAGAACTAATCTTTTAGAATTCATATAATAATATTCATATATAATAACTATTCATATATAATCTTTTAGATATACATTCCACTTTTTATACATTTTACATTTTTATATATAATAATTAAATGTTAATTTTTCAGCAGCGAGTATCATTCTTGAATAGTCAGCATTTTGCTGATTTGCACCTTTACAGGTGGTAAATTCGATACTCTTCGCTAACCAAAATATTGTCAGTTAATTTTATTTCCATATGAATTAGCCAATATTATGTTACTCATCCCCAGCGCACGCCGATATAAATGTGGGATGCGGTAGTGGAGAGACAAGGACCACTAGAAGCGGTCTCACCTACTGATCCAATATCTTCCCCTTTCTGTACTTGATATTCCCAAATAATAGTCGATATTCCCAAGTTGTACTCGATACCCAGTTGCAACGTGAGTGAAAAGTGGCAACGCACCGCCATACTCACTCGCTGCCAGAATCTCGCCAAGTACAGTTATATAGCACACGTATATTTTGTAAAATCTAAGTTAACCAGTCGAATGTGAATAAAGCATGTCATCATACTATTTAAATTCAGCGTTATCTTTTCTAAAAAGAGGAACCTGCAATTTTTGGGGGCTCAACCGGGATATAGCCTACCATACCTACCAACTTTCAACTTGGCAAAAACACGTGGAGTGCGGTGTAAGCAGAGAGCTGGTGAAATTGAGCAAGTCGGCTAGATATCTTCAAATCGTCATAAGCAATTTGGCTGGAGTGTGACAAAGAAGGCTGGCGTTGAAAGCAGACACAGTTGGTGGCTTTTGCAAAGGCAAGAGCTTGGAGAACTAGCGGAGGAAGTGCTGAGAGGATTAAGAGGCAGCGGATCGTGGCTGGAGATCTAGGAGAAGCAGCAGACACGGGCTGGAAGCAGTGGAGATACAGCGAGCAAGACATTGGATCTGGTGTGGTCATCGGATTTTGCAAGCGAAAGGCTGGTGCACAGATCTTGGCAGCAGACGAAGACATCCAGAAAGTTCCAGTTGAGTTTGGAAGTCTTCATTGTATGTGTGACGCTACAAAAGCGGGAAGCGTGGGAAGGAAATACGACGACGAACAAAAGCGACATCATTTAGCGAGTGGCTGAACTTTTGGTGGAGTGTTGCCAGAAAGTTTATTTCAAGTCGTGGGGTAACATTGAAATCAAGCAGTTCCAGAGACAGGGTGGTTAATCTATTTACAATTTGCTTTTGATACTACATTTATGAAAACATTGTTTAATCTTAATAATCTACGGGACAAAGTTGTAAAATGGAGAGAAGCGAGATCTTGGCATTGCGACTTGAAGAAGTAGTGAATTGTTTGGAGCGCCAGGCTGTTTGTTTTGGAATCCGTATAGGATAGTGTCAGATCGTGGAGCTGCAGTTACTTCCCACCTGTTCAAGGAGTACTGCGATAGGGAGAAGATCAAACATTTGCTGATTGCAAAAGGCGTACCAAGGGGAAACGGACAAGTAGAACGCATGCATAAAATAGTTGTTCCGATGCTCTCCAAACTAAGCCTTGAAAGCCCAGGGTGCTGGTATAAGCATGTAGGTAAGGTACAGCAGATCATCAACAACACTGAGCCAAGGAGTACCAAAGTTTCACCATTCAAACTACTAACAGGATTAGATATGCGTATCTCAGGAGATGTCCAGCTCAAGTCATTGCTACAGGATTGTTTGATTTCGGAGTTAGATGATGAACGCCACAAACTGAGGAAGGAAGCAAGGGAGAACATTCAGAGTATCCAAGCGGAAAACAAGAAAGCTTTTGATGCAAAAAGAAAGGTAGAAAAGAAGTTCCAGTTAAACGATTTGGTAGCCATTAAACGCACCCAGTATGGTACTGGTTTGAAATTGAAAGGAAAGTACCTAGGGCCGTATAAAGTAGTCAAAGTAGGAAACCATAGAAGATACGAAGTTGAAAGGGTTGGAGAAGGTGATGGGCCATATAAGACATCAAACGTCGCAGAGTACATGAAGGCATTCGGGACGAATCCTGCGTCAGCAGGGCCGATTGTGGGATGCGGTAGTGGAGAGACAAGAACCACTAGAAGCGGTCTTACCTACTGATCCAATATCTTTCCCTTTCTGTACTCGATATTCCCAAATAATAGTCGATATTCCCAAGTTGTACTCGATACCCAGTTGAAACGTGAGTGAAAAGTGGCAACGCACCGCCATACTCACTCGCTGCCAGAATCTCGCCAAGTACAGTTCTATAGCACACGGATATATTGTAAAACCTAAGTTAACCAGTCGAATGTGAATAAAGCATATCATCATACTATTTAAAGTCAGCGTTATCTTTTCTAAAAAGAGGACCCTGCATAAATATTATCCAATAAATTTATAATGTAAGAGAATATCAAAAAAATGAAGTGCAAGAGCTTTATTAAGCTGACGCAAGAAGTGGAGTAGGTCAAGAGCAATGACATAACTTTCGACGGACAACCTTGACAACAGGGGATCGTATTGCATGGCCCGCGACGATCCATTGGCACACGAATGTGTGGAGGGGAGGGAATATGGCCAAAAAAAACAGCCCGATCGTATTGCGATCAAGCGACAGCTAAGCTTGTGGGGCAGTGTGGATTGAAAACCTTATGAACTAATATTATTTTCCTGGCACTTTAAATATTTATTTTCGTTATGTTGGAGAGGAGAGAGGCTTACCAGGATCTCACGACCCGACTACGACGTAGCTTATGCCGGCAAATGGTGCCTGAACATCGGACGCCTCTCCATCGGCCCAAGTCCCTGTCAGGTCTGGGGCACTATAATGCTCCGGGTAGATCGAGGGATCGCTGCCTTTTCGCCTGAACCCCATCTTGGGTGGGCTTATCCTGCCCATAATTAGGAAGCACCTTCCTTGTCCATTTCACCTTTCGCGGCTGGCTTTCTGCCACCCGACATCCCCAGTTTGTGATGCGGCCCTTTCAGGACCGTGCTGACGCGGCATCGCGGATCCCTGCCCGAATAAGGCGATAGTTAGAAGAGGGGGTCGCCATGTCCCTGAGCACACCGTTTGAGACTGGGTTAGTTTTTTATCCGGGACCCCAGCCAGGCTGACTCTTTGCACGGTCCGTGTTACACCGTAGTTCGGCCCGGAGTGAGATGTTGTTTCGGGAGGGGAGATGGGGAGGTGTTGTGTTGGGTATGGGTTTGTGTAAAGCAACTATTTAGATGCGGCTGGACTTCCCCCACCAGCTTATTCACAGTTGACCTCGAGAGAGGTCGTCCGCTATCCGCAACCTGCGACCCGCTCTGTTGCCCCAGCTAGGCGACTTTTGAACTATCTCACAAGATCCTCAGCCGAGCGCGAAACTCTTTGTTTAAGCAATTATATTTGTTAAAACATTGAAGAGCAATTTCAATTTAAGAATAACAAGATTAGTTTGTAACTTTAAATTATTTTTACCTTTTAAAAGAAATGTGGTAAAGCTCTTCAGGATTTGCAAATTAAATATTTTTTTTAAAGAATAATAGTGGGTATATAAATTATAATGAATGTCAAATCCACCGTCAGCTAGAAATTGCTTATACATTTCTTGTTTTTAGTATTCTTATTTTCGTTAGTTTTTTCACTTTCTAACCAACTCTTTTCCTACATATGGCCGGTAATTTATGTGCATTTCAGAGCCTCTGTGAGTCACGTCATCTCATTTCTTCTAAAAAAAATGTTATTTGTTTTAAATTAGGAAAGCAATTTCAATTTGAGGAATTGGGTGGCATCCCACTGACTAAGTCATTCTTCTATTTGATGTGAAGAGAATCATTCAATAAAAATTAATAAGTAAATAAATAAAACACAATACAAGTACCTGCTCAGTATTCCATTTTTCCACATTTTGTCAGCTGTTCCGGCCATCCCTGGTTAATAATGCTGGGTAATAGTGGTGGAAAGTACCACAAAATTTACTTTGCAGCCCTGTTACGCCGAATTTTTCCTCCCTCCCCTTCTGTAAAAATTCGCAAGCTCGACGCGGTCATAATGGAAATGAGACCCTAAACACATGAGTTATTTCGGTGGTATGTGGTCACACTTAAAGGCTAGACTATTTTCACATGCCAGAGAACGAGAAAACAAAATGTGAAGGCCATGACATCACAAGGGACAAAGCGGATTAGTAACAAATTGGGGGACTTGGTTAAGAAGGCTTACTTTCCCAAAAATAAATATTTGTACGCATTTATTAGCGAGTATGCCTTAAGATTATGAACAGCACATTTTAAAACCACTTTGTAAAAGTTTATAACAGAGAAATTGCAAAAGAACAAATTAAAGAAAAACAAATGGAATTTTGGGGCGTTATGGGGTCGCTTATTGTATCAATTTAAAATTAGCACGCGTCTTCGAATTATTTTCGAATTTCTTTTGCTGCAAGAGCTTCTTTCCATTTTTATACCCGTTACTTGTAGAGTAAATGGGTATACTAGATTCGTCGGAAAGTACGTAACGTAAAAATAAGCGTTTCCGACCCCATAAAGTATATATATTCTTGATCAGGATCACTAGCCAAGTCGATTTAGCCATGTCCGTCTGTCTGTCCGTCCGGATGAACGCTGATATCTCGGAAACTATAAGAGCTAGGCTATCGAGACTTGGCGTGCAGATTCCTGAGCTTCTTACACAGCGCAAGTTTGTTTCAGCAGAGTGCCACGCCAACTCTAACGCCCACAAACCGCCAAAAACTGTGGCTCCTACAGTTTTGATGCTAGAATGAAAATTTTAACTGAAATGTATTGTTCTCATAAATTCCTATCGATTGACCCAAAAAAAAATTTGCCACGCCCACTTTAACGCCCACAAAGCGTTCTTAAACTTCAAAAAATTGTAAATATGAACGTGGATATCTCGGAAACTATTAAAGATAGAGAGTTGGGATCTCAGATTTAGATTCCGTAGCCTTGTACGCAGCGCAAGTTCTTTACTCGAATATGCCACGCCCACTCTGACGCCCATAAACAGCCTAAACCTGTGGCGCCCACAATTTTCATGCTAGATAAATAATTTTAACTGAAATGTATTGATCTCATCAATACCTATCGATTGATCCAAAAAAAATTTTCCAATTTTCCTTGCATATCTCCATTTCCCTTTGGCCCCTTTAGCTGAGTAACGGGTATTTGATAGTCGAGGTACTCGACTATAGCGTTGTTCCTTGTTAAATATTTAATTTTCTGACTCCTCCCTCTGTAAGAAATATATGGGTTGTTAACCTTCGTTCCAAACGCATATTTTCGCTTGGTTCCCAAGTTAGATGTAAAATAATTCTCACAATTAAATGTTTCTCAGATGTTGGATTATTTTTAAACCATTCAGTCAGAAACAAATTTTGTAGGATCATTTAATATTATTTTATTTATTTTATAATTGTAAACATATTTCATTTAATTCATAATTAAATATATATTATATATATTTTTAAATATTTAATTTTCTGACTCCTCCCTCTGTAAGAAATATATGGGTTGTTATCCTTCGTTCCAAAACATATCCTTTTTTAATGTTATGTAGGTATAATAAGTGTATCCTTAACTACAATAGCTCGCCTTACACACCATAACTATAGTTATTAGCTACAATAAAATGACTAGAAAATACAAAATATATAAATGTTAAAAAACGATTTCAAACTAACTATAATTGGGAAAGTAATTGAAGTCGCTCCGGCGTAATACAGTGAAAAACAAAAACACTGGGATTATCCCTTTATCTATCACCATAATAAATGTGTATACCCACACCTATATGACCAATTGTGTCCCTTGTCCAAAATGTCTGTGACTTTCACTTATAAATTTGTCACCCATAATTTAAATCACATTAAGGAAACCACCCTTTGCTAACCGTACCATAACCCCAGAATCAAGTTGGTTACTTACAATAAAGACAGGTGATGGTGTAAGGGATTGCTTGAATGCCTCGACGCAGGCGCAAGGTTAAGGTATTGGAAAAAATTCATGGAATATTATCCCTTCATAAAAAGGTCATACAAAATATAATTAGGAACGTATTTTTTTATTTGCGAACCATTTGTAACTGTTACCAACAACACAAATAGTTATGATACTGTAACGCCCTAAATCAAGGGCGCACAAATCCTTTTCATTCATATATAGTTTATTGTAATCATAGTCATAGTTTCGCTATTAGCTTTTAGATCGGACATGAAGTTCAATGTTATGAATTAAATAGGAACTAAGGAAACTAAGTAAACTAGTATTAATCTTGAGCCAAGACACGCACCCTAGACAAAGCCCCCTAACGCGTTATCGCACTCGTGAGGCCCGCAATCGATAGCACCATCGATAGCGGGGAACTGGTTCAGCAAGCGTGACGCTCGACTCAAGTGCGATCTCTGATTGCTAGGCTCGGCCTCTTCCGTTTTGACTTTTCGCCGAGAGTGGACGTGTGTCCGAGCATCCCTCCGGCACGCCACAACCGACACACACGTGACAAGATACGCGCTGATCCGCCGGGGACTCAAGTCAGCCTTGCGTCTCCGAACCAGCGCCCGACGCCGCACGTTTTCGCTTAGTGTTTTAAGCTCTTGTCGAGCGCACCAAAATACACGTAAGCAAGCATACCCATTGTGAGGGCAGCAGCCAGGGCCCCCTATTCTGATCAATTGCCAATACAAGCCTGAAACTTCAAAACCCCGTGTGTTATTTCTACCCCTACACCCCCCTCCTCCTTCTTCTACCGTTTCTCGACCCAGATCAACGGCGCGTGTTTGGTTTCGCATCCACGCGGCGCATCTCGGCCGAGAGCTCCCACCATAGAATCCCCGTAGTCTCCGAGAACATCCGGAGTGTAGAATCCCCGTAGTCTCCGAGAATATCCGGAGCGTGGAGTCCCCGTAGTCTCCGAGAATATCCGGAGTATAGAATCCCCGTAGTCTCCGAGAATATCCGGAGTGTAGAATCCTCGTAGACTCCGAGAACATCCGGAGTGTAGAATCCTCGTAGTCTCCGAGAATATCCGGAGTGCAGAAACCTCGTAGACTCCGAGAACATCCGGAGTATAGAATCCCCGTAGTCTCCGAGAATATCCGGAGTGTAGAATCCTCGTAGACTCCGAGAACATCCGGAGTGTAGAAACCGAGTAGACTCCGAGAATATCCGGAGTGTAGGAACGCCCGTAGACTCCCAGTTCACCCGGAGTAGATAAATCCCGCCGTTCACGCCCGGCGGAATCCCCGTAGCCAACTCCAGTCGGAGTCATCCAAGTTCACCACCAAGCGGTGCGATCGCCCTTTCAGTACCTAGCTCTGCCACCAGAGTACGTTCTCAGCGGGATCCCCCGCCCTCTCAGTACCTCGTGCTGCCACCTCCCAGTCGGAGTTATCCAAGTTCACCACCAAGCAGCGCGATCGCCCTCTCAGTACCTCGCTCTGCCACCAGAAAGCGTTCTCAGCGGAACCCCCCCAAGTTCCCCACCAAGCAGGGCGATCGTCCCCCTCAGTACCTCGTGCTGGCTCCTCCCATACAAATTCCTACTTCAGGTTCCACCCTTCTATATAAATTTCTTGTATAGGTTCCTTGGCCCCGACTGAGGTTTTACCCCGGCCAGAGAACTACGTGACAATACAAAGGATTGCTAAAATGCCTCGACGCAGGCGCAAAGGTCAAGGTAATGGAAAAATTCATGGAATATTATCCCTTCATAAAAAAGGTCATAAAAAATATAATTAGGAAAGTATTTTTATTTGCGAACCATGTATAACTGTTACCAACAACACAAATAGTTATGATACAAAGGATTGCTAAAATGCCTCGACGCAGGCGCAAAGGTCAAGGTCATGAAAAAAATTCATGGAATATTATCCCTTCATAAAAAAGGTCATAAAATTAGAAATTATAATTAATAGACGCGCTGAGGACCACTGCGTTCCTGCTCCGTAGGGTTCTCTCGAATCGTCCGGTAAACGGGGATAGGCTGCTCGCGTTGGTAGATCGCCAGGAGCAAAAATGCTTTGTATTAGTTTTGGGACTGTTATAACACTTAAATTTAAAATTTTATTTTTCGAATCTTCCAAGGATTTTTTATTGTTTGTGTTTACTTTTGCACCTTCGCTGTGAACATTTTCGCAAAGTGGGCATGGCAAACTTTTTTTTGGATCAATCGATAGGTATTGACAAGACCCATACATTTCAGTTAACATTTTTTATCTAGCATGAAAATTGTGGGCGTCATAGGTTTGCGCGGTTTGTGGGCGTTAGAGTGGGCGTGGCATATTCTCGTAACAAACTTGCGCTGCGTACAAGGGTAGGAAATCTAATTCTGAGATCCCAATTCTCTATCTTTAATAGTTTCCGAGATATCCACGTTCATATTTACGATTTTTTTAAGTTTGGGGGCGGATTGTGGGCGTTACAGTGGGCGTGGCATATTCTCGTAACAAACTTGCGCTGCGTACAAGGCTAGGAAATCTAAATCTGAGATCCCAATTCTCTATCTTTTATAGTTTCTTAATAGTTTCTTCTAGATATCTACGTTCATATTTACGATTTTTTGAAGTTTGTGGTTTGGGTGGTTTGTGGGCGTGGCACTCTGTTGAAACAAACTTGCGCTGCGTAAGAAGCTCAGGAATCTGCATGCCAAATCTCAGTAGCCTAGCTCTTATAGTTTCCGAGATCTCAGCGTTCATCCGGACAGACAGACGGACAGACGGACATGGCTAGATCGACTCGGCTAGTGATCCTGATCAAGAATATATATACTTTATGGAGTCGGAAACGCTTCCATCTGCCTGTTACATACTTTCCGACGAATCTAGTAAACCCTTTTACTCTACGAGTAATGGGTATAAATACTTTCCTAATTATATTTTTTATGACCTTTTTTTATGAAGGGATGCGTCGAGGTATTTTCGCAATCCTTTGTAACAGAAATATTTGTGTTCTTGGTAATAGTTATAAATGGTTCGCAAATAAAAAATACTTCCCTAATTCTATTTTATATGACAATTTTTATGAAGGGATAATATTCCATGAATTTTTTCCATTATCTTGACCATTGCACCTGCGTCGAGGCATTTCAGCAATTTTTTGTATCATAACTATCTGTGTTGTTGGTAACAGTTAAAAATGGTTCGCAAATAAAAAATACTTTCCTAATTATATTTTTTATGACCTTTTTTATGAAGGAATAATATTCCAAAAATGTTTTCCATTTCCTTGACCTTTGCGCCTGCGTCGAGGCATTTTAGCAACCCCTTACACCGTCACCTGTCTTTATTGTAAGTAACCAACTTGACTCTGGGGTTATGGTACGGTTAGCAAAGGGTGGTTTGCTTAATGGGATTTAAGTTATCGGTGACTTATTTGGACAAAGGGCCATAAAGGTGTTGGTATACACATTTATTATGGTGAGCTATTGTAGTTAAGGATACACTTATTATACCTACATAGCATGAAGAAAGGAAATGTTTTATTTAAACAATATAAAAGTTAAAGTGGATTATATTATTATATGTTTGTTATCAAAACAGCTTCTAAACAGCTTTTAGACAGTTTGTGAACAACTAATTTTTTAATTAGTTTTACAACCATAGGATACATCTTTCCCCAACATAATCGGACATGTTCCCCTAAGATTTATATCAAACAAAAACACCTCTTAACGAGGTAGAAAGTAGTGGCGAACGCGCCTTTCACAAAAATTTCTGATATCAACAATTGTGACGAAAAATGATATTACATTCGATAAAATAAATAAACTACATTAAATTTATGATTTCGGCCCGCAACAGTACATATTTATTTACCTACATGTAAATTTTCTGTTGTAGCGTGCCGAATACATAAGTTTAATATAGTTTATTTATTTTATCGAATCAGAAATTATCAGAAATTTTTGTTAAAGGCGCGTTCGCAACTACTTTCTACCTCGTTAAGAGGTGTTTTTGTTTGATATCAGAAGTTTTTTTTGCTCAAGAGCTTAAGTACCCCAATGCCATGACTGGGAGTCGTCCCCATATGGCTTGGCTATTGAAAAACCAAACACACAGATTCGACCCCTAATCTTAGCTGAACGCCACCTTAAATTAGGCACAACAAGTTTTATCGCTTCAATTGCCTATTTTAATAGCACAAGTTTGGAATCTCAAGGGCTGTATAGTTTCAGATTCCAAGAGAAATCTGTCGTTTCTTACATTTCCCGCCGAACTAGCGGGTTTTTCCAAAGTGGTAGAACAAATAGATCAAGTTCCCTATTTCGATTAGCTTCTTGCAAGTAAAGGACCCTAGAACCATAACAGATATTCCGTTTGAAAAAATCTAATAAGAATATTTTTCATCAAATTGGTTTTTTTCTTGTTTACTCGAATAAGTATGAAATATTACGTATACGGAGCTAAAACGAGTTGCACTTTTTATCTCTTAATATCTTCCAAACGGTAATATTTAGGGCAAAAGGTGTTAAATATCAAAGGTTGAGAAATCTCAAGGGCTATATGATTTAAAATTTAAAAAGAAATCGTTCGACTCAATTTTGAGAAAATAGTCAAAAAGTGGTTTTAAAAAATAACTTTTTATCATAACTCTAAATCTATTATATTCAGACAATTTTACTGTATAAAGAGTATTTAGCAAATTAAATTTTCTTTTCAGAGATTTATAGCACGTTTCTGTAGCATTAGATGTTTAGATACTATAAGCATTTTAAATCTGGCTTTTTTTTTATTTCCCGCTAAACTAGCGGGTTTTATCAAAAGTCGTAGAACAAACGTTTTCTATTTCAAGCTGCTTTATACACCCATAGGGTTTCCAAAACCCTAAAACTAAGATGGGATGCATACAAACCCACAAACAAAGGGACAAACATTTTCATTTTGGGAAGAAGAAGAAAATCTTGTTTTTTGCATTACTTTTGAACGGAACATCGGATCTCAACAAATGAGATGTCATTCGACGCGTATTCTTAGAAATAATAAAACTAGCAAAACAGCCGGGGTCTTTTATCCCCAACGTAGAGAGCAGCTCCAATCTTCACAATTTTTACTTTTACACTTTCACCGCTTTTTCTCCCAAACAAATCTATATTTCGAAAGTCTTGGTATGCAATCTTCTTAGTTTTTGCAATTCCTTTCGATTGGTGTATCACTTGTTGCGATCAGATTTTCAATTCTGCGGCTATATATAGTAGTTGTCTTCGCACGCTCTCTTGCGCGCTTCGCCACTACGTGTACTGCCGTCCACAATGATATCAATCTTTAGATATTTTGGTTGTGTGATATTTCTAACGTACACAGCAAACACATTGAAAATCAGAGTGTAAGTTTTTACTTCACATCGAAAGTCGTCTAGTGATCAAGAATTTTTGATCATTCTTAACAAAAGACTATAACAGCTCGTAGAAGTTAATAACAACTAGTAACCAGCTAACATCTAGTAAACAACTTGTATAGATTTACTAAACATAAAGAAACCAGATACTAAGCAGCTAGTAACCAGCTAATAACATCTATTAAACAACTTGTATACATCTACTAAACATACAGAAACCAGCTAATAACAACTAGTAAGCAACTAGTAGACATCTACAAAACAGATAGTAACCATCTATTAATAGCTCATAACAGTTAACAACAGCTAGTAATCAAAGTCCAAGCAGCTTAACCGCCATCATGAATCACGAAAACCAGATGAGTATTGTTATTAAAGATTTTATTAAACTTATTCAAAATCTTAGACAATGATGCCTAACTCTTACAAATAGTATACAAATAGAATAGAAGTAGAAAACTTGAACTAGAAAAATGGGATGGAACAACTGTATGCTTTAAAAATAATCCAACATCTGAGAAACATTTAACTTTGAGAATTTTTTACATCTATCTATGGGAACCAAGCGAAGGAACGAAGGTTAGAACGAAGTTAGGAGTCAGAAAATTAAATATTTAAAAATATATATAATATATATTTAATTAAAAATTAAATGAAATATGTTTACAATAATAAAATAAATAAAATAATATTAAATGATCCTACAAAATGTATTGCTGACTGAACAAATGAATGCTTTCAAAATAATCCAACATCTGAGAAACATTAAATTGTGAGAATTATTTTACATCTATCTATGGGAACCAATCGAAATTATGCGTTTGGAACGAAGATTAACATTTCTTACAGAGGGAGGAGTCAGAAAATTAATTATATAAAAATATATATACTTGTATGTTAACCCCAAGTTGGGGTGTGGGAGTCAACACAGCTGGAATGTGAAATTGTCGGCTAACCGCGAAAAACCAAGATTTGCCATAATTGGATTTACACTAAATGGAGAACTTATCACAAATAACTTATCAAACTTGAAAGTTCACTTGAATTCTGAGTCATATCCATATGATAATCTGAATGTTGATTTTAGTAAGAATCAGTATGCTCACCTATATGAAATGTATATGTCGTAGATTAGTTGGCCAATTCAAATAATAACAACTAATAGCTTTGGTTTGTCTTTCGCTTCCCATTCGTTTTCATGTACTTCTGTGCTGTTCCTTCGGCTGTTCAAATGGAGGCAACAGTTTCTGTCAACGTTAGTCTGTGCACTGGTGTGAGCGATATAGAAGGATGCAGGTGTCCGCATTAAAAAGGAATAACGGAAAGTTCTCAGTAGTGTGTGTATTGGAATGCGAGAGCGAGAGTAGAATAAAGTAGAGAGCGACGCTGGCAAAAGGGACGCAAGCAGTAAGAGAGAGCATTCGTATTTGAAGAGCCAAACTGAAAAGATGCCACGCGCCAGAAAACGTTTCCGTTCGGACCAGCACGAAGAGCAGCCTGAAGCAGAGGACGATTCTAGTGAATCCTCGACATCAGAAGTGGGATTGCCCAGGCCTCAAACCGAAAGCGAAAATAATCTGAAGCTGCTTTTGGAATCACAAAATCGTACTTTCTCGGAACTTATAAAAGCAGTACAGCGAGCCCCGAATGACGCAGTTACCGTTGTATTGCCGAACTGTTGCTTTGGCACACGTGGCTGGATTGGACAAGCGAGTGCGACGCATGGCTTTTACTACAGTAGTCAATTCTCGGAACAGGAGCTGAAAGCCTTTTCTTTTGATGCTGGACCGAGCCGCGGTACTGGCGACGTCTTGTCGGGCCCGACTAATAAGAAAACAAGACCATTCTTCAATATCAGATGTCACAAATGCGGAAAAGAGGGTCACAAGAAGGCGGAGTGTCGCTCGTCTGGTGTGCCCCCGCGACATAGTCAACTAGCTAATCAACGTTCTGGACATAACGGAGGAAGAGATCGCTCGACTCTAATCTGCTTTAAGTGTGGAAAGGAAGGGCATGTGGCTACTGTGTTCCCGGATCGTCAGGAGTGATCAATGACGGTCAAGAGGGATTATGTTAAAGATGTCAACCTGTGTACCGTACTTGAGCCCCTTGGAACTTTTCAACAATTTGGTGAGTCGTTCCAATTTTGTTTTGACTCAGGAGCCGAGTGCTCGCTCATCAAGGAAGCCGTCTCGCTAAAGCTGTCTGGATCTAGAATAAAAAACGTAGTAATTTTAAGAGGTATTGGTAGTAATACGGTTTGTAGTACCCTACAGATATTGGCTAAAGTTTTGATTTGTGATCATTCCTTCGAAGTTCTTTTTCATGCAGTTCAAGAAAGCTTTGATTGGGCGAGAAATTTTGAGCCAGGGAATCGGTGTAACTATTACATCTAATTAACTTTCAATGTTTAATGGAAAAACTGTATTTCCTGTCTTGACTTCAGACTGTGTTCCCGATTTGGCCAATGTTGATACCGATAGGCTAACATCAATGCTTCAAAATTATTTTGGTTCGTTTATAAACGGTATTCCACAAAGTCGCGTAACTACGGGGCAGCTAGAGATTCGACTGATTGATCCAAACAAGACAGTTCAGAGACGACCTTACAGATTGAGCGTGGAAGAAAAAGAACAAGTGCCAATGTCTATTAAACAGCTGTTGGATGCGAACATTATAAGACCAAGATCATCCCCCTTTGCAAGCCCGGTGCTTCTTGTTAAGAAGAAAAATGGAACTGACCGTCTCTGCGTTGATTATAGGGAACTGAATTCGAACACTATTTCTGACAAGTATCCGTTGCCACTTATTTCGGACCAGATAGGTAGACTAAGTGGTGCTAAGTTTTTCACCTGCATAGATATGGCAAGCGGATTTCACCAAATCCCAATTCATCCGAATTCGATCGAACGAACAGCGTTCGTTACTCCGGACGGACAGTATGAGTTTGTTACCATGCCATTTGGGTTAAAGGATGCCCCTTCCATATTTCAACGAGCTATTAATTGGGCTTTAGGTGATCTTGTTCATTCGTATGTAGTCGTCTACATGGACGACGTTATGGTAGTAGCAGTTACCAAAGACGAAGCTTTAGAAAGACTTGAGGTAGTTTTGCAAGCCCTAACTAAAGCCGGATTTTCTTTTAATATCACCAAATGCTCATTTCTTAAATCCTGTGTTGAATATTTGGGGTTTGAAGTTAAGGCAGGTGAAATAAGACCCAATCCAAGGAAAATAAAAGCATTGACTGATCTGCCACCCCCACAGTCTGTGACCCAGCTGAGACAGTTTATTGGTCTCGTTTCTTATTTTAGGCAATTTGTCCCTCAGTTCTCACAATTGTTGAAGCCCCTGTATGCTTTAACTTCCAAAAGCATATCGTTTGAGTGAAACCCGGAGAACGAGCAAGTACGGCAAAGAGTAATTTTTATCTTGACCAATTAACCCGTGCTCACTATACTCGACCCACTTTTTCCGATTGAGCTTCACACCGACGCAAGTGCTGATGGTTAAGGGGCCATTTTATTGCATAGGATCGAGAACAAGCCTCGAGTGATCGAGTATTTCAGCAAAAGGACTTCCCCCGCCGAATCACGCTACCACTCAAACGAGTTGGAAACGCTCGCAGTATATGTCTCCATGAAGTATTTCCGTCATTACTTGCATGGTCGTCAATTTACGGTGTATACGGGCTGTAATTCGATCAAAGCTTCCAAAACCAAAGCCGAGTTAACTCCTAGAGTGCAAAGGTGGTGGTCGTATATGCAGGTTTTTAAGTTCGATATTGAGTGTAGACCAGGTGATCGAATGGCTCATGTAGACTTTCTCTCTCGAAACCCAGTGTTGGAAGATCGTAAAAATTCAAAAGGTATAACCGAAAAGCGTATAAGCTTGACAGAGATTACCGACAACTGGTTGCTGGCAGAGCAGCAAAGAGATGAAGAAACATCATCTATCGTGTCCAAATTGCGCAATGGAGATCTTCCTGAGGATATAGCGAAATCCTTTGAGTTACGTGGTGGTACTCTATATACGAAAATTCAAAGACATGGGAAAACTCACTGTCTTCCTATTATTCCAAAGCCCTTTAGGTGGTTTGCTGTTAACAACGTTCACGAGGCAATTATGCATCTCGGTTGGGAAAAGACCTGTTTGTGCGTAACCGAAGTAGACACCTGCAGGACGATCGCGTCGCGGCAATGGTAACGATGGTTACTGTAATGCCGGACCACAGGCGATGCGGGAACTGCGATGAGGTTGAGCTAACGTGGTTAGCTGCTAGTTGAAACAGTGTATTACGAGCCCTATTCCCAGAGGTAGGAAATAGAACCGCGGAGTTATGAGGTGTGTTGATAACTGATTTATTCTTAATTTGATACCTGCTTATATTCTACTTGGAACACGGAAGCTTAGTGTAATGGTTAGTGAAAGAAGCTATATTCTAAAGTAGGTCAGGGAATTATGATTATGGTAGCAGTTGCGTAGTTGGCTCGGCTGACACCGCAAATGTGCTGACTGCATTGGCGGGTCAGCGTATCGTTGTGACGGTGAGTTAGTGAGACATATAATATGCTGACCAGCAATTCTCATCTGCAGTGAGTGCTACTGAGCGCCTGGTACTGTTCCCAACTTGGCTACTGCTTGATTTGTTGGGTGTGGTCATGTTGAGTACCTTTGGGTACGAACAAGACCCTTGCAAAAATGTACGAGTACTATTGGTTTGACAAAAGGTCAAAGTATATCCTGTAGGTTATCTAAACCTCCGACTGGCAAGGTACAAGCTGAATTGCATCCCATTCCGAAAGTGAGCGTCCCGTTTCATACAGTTCATATTGATATCACAGGGAAGCTTAGTGGTAAAATTGACCAAAAGGAATATATAATCGTTCAAATAGATACATTTTCTAAGTTCGTCCATTTGTTTCACACCACTAGACTAGACTTTGAAAGCTGCATCAAGTCAGTGAGGTCTTTAGTATCGATTTTTGGGGTTCCTTCCCGTTTGATAGCTGAACAGGGACGTAGCTTTGCTAGTACTGTGTTTCGTGACTTTTGCTCAGCACAAGAGATAGATTTACATTTGATCGCAACTGGCGCCAGCCGGGCCAATGGCCAGGTCAAACAAGTGATGAGTACTCTTACATCTATGCTAACTGCGGTTGAAACGCGCAAGGGATCTTGGCAGGACGCTTTGTAAGAAATTCAACTGGGTCTTAATTGCAGTCCCAATCGGGTGACGAAAGTTAGTCCAATATAGTAACTAATTGGAAAAGAAGCTAGACCATTTGGTCTTGTACCCGTTGCTGAAAACGAGAGTGTAGTTGATGTAAATCTAATCAGAAATAAAGCTAAGCACAATATAGAACAAAATTCCAAATATGACAAATTAAGATTCGATCGGAATAAAGCCACTATTGTTAAGCATTTAGTTGGGGATTATGTCTTACTCAAGAATGAGGAGCGACACCAGACAAAACTAGACCCCAAGTTTAAAGGCCAATATTTAGTTGTTGAGCTATTACCAGGTGATCGATATAAATTAAGACCGTAAAAGGGGAATCGAACTTACAAATAATCCCACGAATTTTTACGAAAAATGTCTGAGAAGGGGATTACCACAGAGCATAACGAGGTGGTCATGAATGAAGATGATGTTGATCGAGCCGGTGATGGCTGCGATGATTTATGAAATAAGAAAATGTAAATGATACCTGTGTGCTATGTGTTGGCCGGTTGGTTGAAATGGAAACCCGTAAATTGATCTGTTTACAGTAAAGACAACTGTGTGCTATGTATTGGACGGTTGGTCAATTGATCTGTTTATAGTCGAGACAACTGTGTGCTATGTTGGCCGGTTGGTCGAGACAGGACTTAAATTGTTAAGTAAAATGGAAACTGATAGAGATAGTGATTGACGATGTAACAATGTGATTGCTTATTGCAGAAGCAAATGAAAATGGAAAATGAATATTGTTTGAACTGATGGTAGTCCGGATCTCAAGGCTTAAAATAATAAAAGTATTGTCCTTTGTTTACGTATGAGGAAGTGTAAGTTCGATCTGCTAGTTGAGAATTAAGAATTCTGTATAACTTTCGAATTTAAAAGAATAATGTTATTGTGGAAAAATGTTAAGAAAGGAAAAATGCTAAGTTTGATTTGTTATTCATAGATAAATAGTTTATAAGGCTTCTGATTAATGAAAATATAGTTAGTTTTGCTTTAACTTCAAGGTACATATCTAGTTCTATTTATTATTGAGAGATAATATTTTGTAATGTTTTGAAGTTGGAAACACACGAGGACGTGTGAAAGTCAGGATGGCCGTGTCGTACATTAGTTGGCCAATTCAAATTATAACAACTATTAGCTTTGGTTTGTCTTCCGCTTCCCATACGTTTTCATGTACTTCTGTGCTGTTCCTTCGGCTGTTCAAATGGAGGCAACAGTTTCTGTCGTCAACGTTAGTCTGTGCACTGGTGTGAGCGAGATAGAAGGATGCAGGTGTCCGCATCAAAAAGGAATAAAGGAAAGTTCTCAGTAGTGTGTGTATTGGAATGCGAGAGTAGAATAAAGTAGAGAGCGACGCTGGCAAAAGGGACGCAAGCAGTAAGAGAGAGCATTCGTATTTGAAGAGCCAAACTGAAAAGATGCCACGAGCCAGAAAACGTTTCCGTTCGGACCAGCACGAAGAGCAGCCTGAAGCAGAGGACGATTCTAGTGAATCCTCGACATCAGAAGTGGGATTGCCCAGGCCTCAAACCGAAAGCGAAAATAATCTGAAGCTGCTTTTGGAATCACAAAATCGTACTTTCTCGGAACTTATAAAAGCAGTACAGCGAGCCCCGAATGACGCAGTTACCGTTGTATTGCCGAACTTTAATCCTGATCGTGCAAACGCGGATGCAGTATCATGGAGTGCAACGGTGGATTACATTCTTTCCAAAAACAGTCTAGAAGGCAGCGCTCTCGTGATGGCTCTCAGTCGGTCCTTGCAAGGAAGCGCGTCTCATTGGCTTGCACAAACGGTCTACCCTGGGATCACATGGACGCAGTTCAGAGAACTGTTTTTGCAGTATTTCGCCGGAACGAAGACCTTGGCTGCAACTGTGTTGAATCTGCTGAATGGTCGCCCAACAGAGGGAGAATCTATGTCGCTGTATGGAAGCAGAGTTGTAACATCCCTGATGTCCAGGTGGAAGTCCCTGACGGTAGAGCACATTGCCGTTTCTGTTGCTTTGGCACACGTGGCTGGATTGGACAAGCGAGTGCGACGCATGGCTTTTACTACAGTAGTCAATTCTCGGAACAGGAGCTGAAAGCCTTTTCTTTTGATGCTGGACCGAGCCGCGGTACTGGCGACGTCTTGTCGGCCCCGACTAAAAAGAAAACAAGACCATTCTTCAATATCAGATGTCACAAATGCGGAAAAGAGGGTCACAAGAAGGCGGAGTGTCGCTCGTCTGGTGTGCCCCCGCGACATAGTCAACTAGCTAATCAACGTTCTGGACATAACGGAGGAAGAGATCGCTCGACTCTAATCTGCTTTAAGTGTGGAAAGGAAGGGCATGTGGCTACTGTGTTCCCGGATCGTCAGGAGCGCTCGATGACGGTCAAGAGGGATTATGTTAAAGATGTCAACCTGTGTACCGTACTTGAGCCCCTTGGAACTTTTCAACAATTTGGTGAGTCGTTCCAATTTTGTTTTGACTCAGGAGCCGAGTGCTCGCTCATCAAGGAAGCCGTCTCGCTAAAGCTGTCTGGATCTAGAATAAAAAACGTAGTAATTTTAAGAGGTATTGGTAGTAATACGGTTTGTAGCACCCTACAGATATTGGCTAATGTTTTGATTTGTGATCATTCCTTCGAAGTTCTTTTTCATGCAGTTCAAGAAAGCTTTGATTGGGCGAGAAATTTTGAGCCAGGGAATCGGTGTAACTATTACATCTAATTAACTTTCAATGTTTAATGGAAAAACTGTATTTCCTGTCTTGACTTCAGACTGTGTTCCCGATTTGGCCAATGTTGATACCGATCTAAGTGGTTTAGATAAGGATAGGCTAACATCAATGCTTCAAAATTATTTTGGTTCGTTTATAAACGGTATTCCACAAAGTCGCGTAACTACGGGGCAGCTAGAGATTCGACTGATTGATCCAAACAAGACAGTTCAGAGACGGCCTTACAGATTGAGCGTGGAAGAAAAAGAACAAGTGCGAATGTCTATTAAACAGCTGTTGGATGCGAACATTATAAGACCAAGTTCCTCCCCCTTTGCAAGCCCGGTGCTTCTTGTTAAGAAGAAAAATGGAACTGACCGTCTCTGCGTTGATTATAGGGAACTGAATTCGAATACTATTTCTGACAAGTATCCGTTGCCACTTATTTCGGACTAGATAGGTAGACTAATTGGTGCTAAGTTTTTCACCTGCATAGATATGGCAAGCGGATTTCACCAAATCCCAATTCATCCGAATTCGATCGAACGAACAGCGTTCGTTACTCCGGACGGACAGAATAAGTTTGTTCCTGCCATTTGGTTTAAAGAATGCCCCTTCCGTATTTCAACGAGCTATTAATTGTGCTTTAGGTGATCTTGTTCATTCGTATGTAGTCGTCTACATGGACGACGTTATGGTAGTAGCAGTTACCAAAGACGAAGCTTTAGAAAGACTTGAGGTAGTTTTGCAAATCCTAACTAAAGCCGGATTTTCTTTTAATATCACCAAATGCTCATTTCTTAAATCCTGTGTTGAATATTTGGGGTTTGAAGTTAAGGCAGGTGAAATAAGACCCAATCCAAGGAAAATAAAAGCATTGACTGATCTGCCACCCCCACAGTCTGTGACCTAGCTGAGACAGTTTATTGGTCTCGTTTCTTATTTTAGGCAATTTGTCCCTCAGTTCCCACAATTTTTGAAACCTCTGTATGTTTTAACTTCCAAAAGCATATCGTTTAAGTGAAACCCGGAGCACGAGCAAGTACAGCAAAGAGTAATTTTTATCTTGACCAATGAACCCGTGCTCACTATATTCGACCCACTTTTTCCGATTGAGCTTCACACCGACGCAAGTGCTGATGGTTACGGGGCCATTTTATTGCATAGGATCGAGAACAAGCCTCGAGTGATCGAGTATTTCAGCAAAAGGACTTCCCCCGCCCAATCACGCTACCACTCAAACGAGTTGGAAACGCTCGCAGTATATGTCTCCATGAAGTATTTCCGTCATTACTTGCATGGTCGTCAATTTACGGTGTATACGGGCTGTAATTCGATCAAAGCTTCCAAAACCAAAGCCGAGTTAACTCCTAGAGTACAAAGGTGGTGGTCGTATATGCAGGTTTTTAAGTTCGATATTGAGTATAGACCAGGTGATCGAATGGCTCATGTAGACTTTCTCTCTCGAAACCCAGTGTTGGAAGATCGTAAAAATTTAAAAGGTATAACCGAAAAGCGTATAAACTTGACAGAGATTACCGACAACTGGTTGCTGGCAGAGCAGCAAAGAGATGAAGAAACATCATCTATCCTGTCCAAATTGCGCAATGGATATCTTCCTGAGGATATAGCGAAAACCTTTGAGTTACGTGGTGGTATTCTATATAGGAAAATTCAAAGACATGGGAAAACTCACTGTCTTACTATTATTCCAAAGCCCTTTAGGTGGTCTGCTGTTAACAACGTTCACGAGGCAATTATACCTCTCGGTTGGGAAAAGACCCTTGCAAAAATGTACGAGTACTATTGGTTTGACAAAATGTCAAGGTATGTCCGTAAGTTCGTTGACAATTGCATTACCTGTAGGTTATTTATACCTCCGACTGGCAAGGTACAAGCTGAATTGCATCCCATTCCGAAAGTGAGCGTCCCGTTTCATACAGTTCATATTGATATCACAGGGAAGCTTAGTGGTAAAAATGACCAAAAGGAATATATAATCGTTCAAATAGATGCATTTTCTAAGTTCGTCCATTTGTTACACACCACTAGACTAGACTCTGAAAGCTGCATCAAGTCAGTGAGGTCTTTAGTATCGATTTTTGGGGTTCCTTCCCGTTTTATAGCTGATCAGGGACGTAGCTTTGCTAGTACTGTGTTTCGTGACTTTTGCTCAGCACAAAAGATAGATTTACATTTGATCGCAACTGGCGCCAGCCGGGCCAATGGCCAGGTCGAACGAGTGATGAGTACTCTTAAATCGATGCTAACTGCGGTTGAAACGGGCAAGGGATCTTGGCAGGACGCTTTGTATGAAATTCAACTGGGTCTTAATTGCACTCCCAATCGGGTAACAAAAGTTAGTCCAATATAGTTACTAATTGGAAAAGAAGCTAGACCATTTGGTCTTGTACCCGTTGCTGAAAACGAGAGTGTGGTTGATGTAAATCTAATCAGAAATATAGCTAAGCACAATATGAAACAAAATTCCAAATATGACAAATTAAGATTCGATCGGAATAAAGCCACTATTGTTAAGCATAAAGTTGGGGATTATGCCTTACTCAAGAATGAGGAGCGACACCAGAAAAAACTAGACCCCAAGTTTAAAGGCCCATTTTTAGTTGTTGAGCTATTACCAGGTTATCGATATAAATTAAAAGCGTTAAAGGGCAATCGAACTTACAAATATTCCCACGAATTTTTCCGAAAAATGCCTGAGAAGGGGATTACCAAAGAGCATGACGAGGCGGTCATGGATGAAGATGATGTTGATCGAGCCGGTGATGGCTGCGATGATTTATGAAATAAGAAAATGTAAATGATAACTGTGTGCTGTGTGTTGGCCGGTTGGTTGAAATGGAAACCCGTAAATTGTTCTGTTTACAGTAAAGACAACTGTGTGCTATGTGTTGGACGGTTGGTCAATTGATCTGTTTATAGTCGAGACAACTGTGTGCTATGTTGGCCGGTTGGTCGAGACAGGACTTAAATTGTTAAGTAAAATGAAAACTGTTAGAGATAGTGATTGACGATGTAACAATGTGATTGCTTATTGAAGAAGCAAATGAAAATGGAAAATGAATATTGTTTGAATTGATGGTAGTCCGGATCTCAAGGCTTAAAATAATAAAAGTATTGTCCTTTGTTTACGTATGAGGAAGTGTAAGTTCGATCTGCTAGTTGAGAATTAAGAATTCTGTATAACTTTTGAATTTAAAAGAATAATGTTATTGAGGAAAAATCTTAAGAAAGGAAAAATGCTAAGTTTAATTTGTTATTCATAGATTAATAGTTTATAAGGATTCTGATTAATGAAAATATTGTTATTTTTGCTTTAACTTCAATGTACATACCTAGTTCTATTTATTATTGAGAGATAATATTTTGTAATGTTTTAAAGTTGGAAACACACGAGGACGTGTGAAAGTCAGGATGGCCGTGTCGTAAATTAGTTGGCCAATTCAAATTATAACAACTGTTAGCTTTGGTTTGTCTTTCGCTTCCCATTCGTTTTCATGTACTTCTGTGCTGTTCCTTCGGCTGTTCAAATGGAGGCAACAGTTTTTGTCGTCAACGTTAGTCTGTGCACTGGTGTGAGCGAGATAGAAGGATGCAGGTGTCCGCATCGAAAAGGAATAACGGAAAGTTCTCAGTAGTGTGTGTATTGGAATGCGAGAGCGAGAGTAGAATAAAGTAGAGAGCGACGCTGGCAAAAGGGACGCAAGCAGTAAGAGAGAGCATTCGTATTTGAAGAGCCAAACTGAAAAGATGCCACGCGCCAGAAAACGTTTCCGTTCGGACCAGCACGAAGAGCAGCCTGAAGCAGAGGACGATTCTAGTGAATCCTCGACATCAGAAGTGGGATTGCCCAGGCCTCAAACCGAAAGCGAAAATAATCTGAAGCTGCTTTTGGAATCACAAAATCGTACTTTCTCGGAACTTATAAAAGCAGTACAGCGAGCCCCGAATGACGCAGTTACCGTTGTATTGCCGAACTTTAATCCTGATCGTTCAAGCGCGGATGCAGTATCATGGAGTGCAACGGTGGATTACATTCTTTCCAAAAACAGTCTAGAAGGCAGCGCTCTCGTGATGGCTCTCAGTCGGTCCTTGCAAGGAAGCGCGTCCCATTGGCTTGCACAAACGGTCTACCCTGGGATCACATTGACGCAGTTCAGAGAACTGTTTTTGCAGTATTTCGCCGGAACGAAGACCTTGGCTGCAACTGTGTTGAATCTGCTGAATGGTCGCCCAACAGAGGGAGAATCTATCTCGCTGTATGGAAGCAGAGTTGTAACATCCCTGATGTCCAGGTGGAAGTCCCTGACGGTAGAGCAAATTGCCGTTTCTGTTGCTTTGGCACACGTGGCTGGATTGGACAAGCGAGTGCGACGCATGGCTTTTACTACAGAAGAAAATCTTCGGAACAGGAGCTGAAAGCCTTTTCTTTTGATGCTGGACCGAGCCGCGGTACTGGCGACGTCTTGTCGGCCCCGACTAATAAGAAAACAAGACCATTCTTCAATATCAGATGTCACAAATGCGGAAAAGAGGGTCACAAGAAGGCGGAGTGTCGCTCGTCTGGTGTGCCCCCGCGACATAGTCAACTAGCTAATCAACGTTCTGGACATAACGGAGGAAGAGATCGCTCGACTCTAATCTGCTTTAAGTGTGGAAAGGAAGGGCATGTGGCTACTGTGTTCCCGGATCGTCAGGAGCGATCAATGACGGACAAGAGGGATTATGTTAAAGATGTCAACCCGTGTACCGTACTTGAGCTCCTTGGAACTTTTCAACAATTTGGTGTCATTCCAATTTTGTTTTTACTCAGGAGCCGAGTGCTCGCTCATCAAGGAAGCCGTCTCGCTAAAGCTGTTTGGATCTAGAATAAATAACGTAGTAATTTTAAGAGGTATTGGTAGTAATACGGTTTGTAGCACCCTACAGATATTGGCTAAAGTTTTGATTTGTGATCATTCCTTCGAAGTTCTTTTTCATGCAGTTCAAGAAAGCTTTGATTGGGCGAGAAATTTTGAGCCAGGGAATCGGTGTAACTATTACATCTTATTCACTTTCAATGTTTAATGAAAAAACTGTATTGCCTGTCTTGACTTCAGACTGTGTTCCCGATTTGGCCAATGTTGATACCGATCTAAGTGGTTTAGATAAGGATAGGCTAACATTAATGCTTCAAAATTATTTTGGTTAGTTTATAAACGGTATTCCACAAAGTCGCGTAACTACGGGGCAGCTAGAGATTCGACTGATTGATCCAAACAAGACAGTTCAGAGACGACCTTACAGATTGAGCGTGGAAGAAAAAGAACAAGTGCGAATGTCTATTAAACAGCTGTTGGATGCGAACATTATAAGACCAAGTTCCTCCCCCTTTGCAAGCCCGGTGATTCTTGTTAAGAAGAAAAATGGAACTGACCGTCTCTGCGTTGATTATAGGGAACTGAATTCGAACACTATTTCTGACAAGTATCCGTTGCCACTTATTTCGGACCAGATAGGTAGACTAATTGGTGCTAAGTTTTTCACCTGCATAGATATGGCAAGTGGATTTCACCAAATCCCAATTCATCCGAATTCGATCGAACGAACAGCGTTCGTTCCTCCGGACGGACAGTATGAGTTTGTTACCATGCCATTTGGGTTAAAGAATGCCCCTTCCGTATTTCAACGAGCTATTAATTGTGATCTTGTTCATTCGTATGTAGTCGTCTACATGGACGACGTTATGGTAGTAGCAGGTACCAAAGACGAAGCTTTAGAAAGACTTGAGGTAGTTTTGCAAACCCAAACTAAAGCCGGATTTTCTTTTAATATCACCAAATGCTCATTTCTTAAATCCTGTGTTGAATATTTCGGGTTTGAAGTTAATGCATGTGAAATAAGACCCAATCCAAGGAAAATAAAAGCATTGACTGATCTGCCACCCCCACAGTCTGTGACCCAGCTGAGACAGTTTATTGGTCTCGTTTCTTATTTTAGGCAATTTGTCCCTCAGTTCTCACAATTGTTGAAACCTCTGTATGCTTTAACTTCCAAAAGCATATCGTTTGAGTGAAACCCGGAGCACGAGCAAGTACGGCAAAGAGTAATTTTTATCTTGACCAATGAACCCGTGCTCACTATATTCGACCCACTTTTTCCGATTGAGCTTCACACCGACGCAAGTGCTGATGGTTACGGGGCCATTTTATTGCATAGGATCGAGAACAAGCCTCGAGTGATCGAGTATTTCAGCAAAAAGACTTCCCCCGCCGAATCACGCTACCACTCAAACGAGTTGGAAACGCTCGCAGTATATGTCTCCATGAAGTATTTCCGTCATTACTTGCATGGTCGTCAATTTACGGTGTATACGGGCTGTAATTCGATCAAAGCTTCCAAAACCAAAGCCGAGTTAACTCCTAGAGTGCAAAGGTGGTGGTCGTATATGCAGGCTTTTAAGTTCGATATTGAGTGTAGACCAGGTGATCGAATGGCTCATGTAGACTTTCTCTCTCGAAACCCAGTGTTGGAAGATCGTAAAAATTGAAAAGGTATAACCGAAAAGCGTATAAACTTGACAGAGATTACCGACAACTGGTTGCTGGCAGAGCAGCAAAGAGATGAAGAAACATCATCTATCCTGTCCAAATTGCGCAATGGATATCTTCCTGAGGATATAGCGAAAACCTTTGAGTTACGTGGTGGTATTCTATATAGGAAAATTCAAAGACATGGGAAAACTCACTGTCTTACTATTATTCCAAAGCCCTTTAGGTGGTCTGCTGTTAACAACGTTCACGAGGCAATTATACCTCTCGGTTGGGAAAAGACCCTTGCAAAAATGTACGAGTACTATTGGTTTGACAAAATGTCAAGGTATGTCCGTAAGTTCGTTGACAATTGCATTACCTGTAGGTTATTTATACCTCCGACTGGCAAGGTACAAGCTGAATTGCATCCCATTCCGAAAGTGAGCGTCCCGTTTCATACAGTTCATATTGATATCACAGGGAAGCTTAGTGGTAAAAATGACCAAAAGGAATATATAATCGTTCAAATAGATGCATTTTCTAAGTTCGTCCATTTGTTACACACCACTAGACTAGACTCTGAAAGCTGCATCAAGTCAGTGAGGTCTTTAGTATCGATTTTTGGGGTTCCTTCCCGTTTTATAGCTGATCAGGGACGTAGCTTTACTAGTACTGTGTTTCGTGACTTTTGCTCAGCACAAAAGATAGATTTACATTTGATCGCAACTGGCGCCAGCCGGGCCAATGGCCAGGTCGAACGAGTGATGAGTACTCTTAAGTCGATGCTAACTGCGGTTGAAACGGGCAAGGGATCTTGGCAGGACGCTTCGTATGAAATTCAACTGGGTCTTAATTGCACTCCCAATCGGGTAACAAAAGTTAGTCCAATATAGTTACTAATTGGAAAAGAAGCTAGACCATTTGGTCTTGTACCCGTTGCTGAAAACGAGAGTGTGGTTGATGTAAATCTAATCAGAAATATAGCTAAGCACAATATGGAACAAAATTCCAAATATGACAAATTAAGATTCGATCGGAATAAAGCCACTATTGTTAAGCATAAAGTTGGGGATTATGCCTTACTCAAGAATGAGGAGCGACACCAGACAAAACTAGACCCCAAGTTTAAAGGCCCATTTTTAGTTGTTGAGCTATTACCAGGTGATCGATATAAATTAAAAGCGTTAAAGGGCAATCGAACTTACAAATATTCCCACGAATTTTTCCGAAAAATGGCTGAGAAGGGGATTACCACAGAGCATGACGAGGCGGTCATGGATGAAGATGATGTTGATCGAGCCGGTGATGGCTGCGATGATTTATGAAATAAGAAAATGTAAATGATAACTGTGTGCTGTGTGTTGGCCGGTTGGTTGAAATGGAAACCCGTAAATTGTTCTGTTTACAGTAAAGACAACTGTGTGTCATGTGTTGGACGGTTGGTCAATTGATCTGTTTATAGTCGAGACAACTGTGTGCTATGTTGGCCGGTTGGTCGAGTCAGGACTTAAATTGTTAAGTAAAATGAAAACTGTTAGAGATAGTGATTGACGATGTAACAATGTGATTGCTTATTGCAGAAGCAAATGAAAATGGAAAATGAATATTGTTTGAATTGATGGTAGTCCGGATCTCAAGGCCTAAAATAATATAAGTATTGTCCTTTGTTTACGTATGAGGAAGTGTAAGTTCGATCTGCTAGTTGAGAATTAAGAATTCTGTATAACTTTTGAATTAAAAAGAATAATTTTATTGAGGAAAAATCTTAAGAAAGGAAAAATGCTAAGTTTAATTTGTTATTCATAGATTAATAGTTTATAAGTATTCTGATTAATGAAAATATTGTTATTTTTGCTTTAACTTCAATGTACATACCTAGTTCTATTTATTATTGAGAGATAATATTTTGTAATGTTTTAAAGTTGGAAACACACGAGGACGTGTGAAAGTCAGGATGGCCGTGTCGTAAATTAGTTGGCCAATTCAAATTATAACAACTGTTAGCTTTGGTTTGTCTTTCGCTTCCCATTCGTTTTCATGTACTTCTGTGCTGTTCCTTCGGCTGTTCAAATGGAGGCAACAGTTTTTGTCGTCAACGTTAGTCTGTGCACTGGTGTGAGCGGGATAGAAGGATGCAGGTGTCCGCATCGAAAAGGAATAACGGAAAGTTCTCAGTAGTGTGTGTATTGGAATGCGAGAGCGAGAGTAGAATAAAGTAGAGAGCGACGCTGGCAAAAGGGACGCAAGCAGTAAGAGAGAGCATTCGTATTTGAAGAGCCAAACTGAAAAGATGCCACGCGCCAGAAAACGTTTCCGTTCGGACCAGCACCAAGAGCAGCCTGAAGCAGAGGACGATTCTAGTGAATCCTCGACATCAGAAGTGGGATTGCCCAGGCCTCAAACCGAAAGCGAAAATAATCTGAAGCTGCTTTTGGAATCACAAAATCGTACTTTCTCGGAACTTATAAAAGCAGTACAGCGAGCCCCGAATGACGCAGTTACCATTGTATTGCCGAACTTTAATCCTGATCGTGCAAGCGCGGATGCAGTATCATGGAGTGCAACGGTGGATTACATTCTTTCCAAAAACAGTCTAGAAGGCAGCGCTCTCGTGATGGCTCTCAGTCGGTCCTTGCAAGAAAGCGCGTCTCATTGGCTTGCACAAACGGTCTACCCTGGGATCACATGGACGCAGTTCAGAGAACTGTTTTTGCAGTAATTCGCCGGGACGAAGACCTTGGCTGCAACTGTGTTGAATCTGCTGAATGGTCGCCCAACAGAGGGAGAATCTATCTCGCTGTATGGAAGCAGATTTGTAACATCCCTGATGTCAAGGTGGAAGTCCCTGACGGTAGGGCAAATTGCCGTTTCTGTTGCTTTGGCACACGTGGCTGGATTGGACAAGCGAGTGCGACGCATGGCTTTTACTACAGAAGTCAATTCTCGGAACAGGAGCTGAAAGCCTTTTCTTTTGATGCTGGACCGAGCCGCGGTACTGGCGACGTCTTGTCGGCCCCGACTAATAAGAAAACAAGACCATTCTTCAATATCAGATGTCACAAATGCGGAAAAGAGGGTCACAAGAAGGCGGAGTGTCGCTCGTCTGGTGTGCCCCCGCGACATAGTCAACTAGCTAATCAACGTTCTGGACATAACGGAGGAAGAGATCGCTCGACTCTAATCTGCTTTAAGTGTGGAAAGGAAGGGCATGTGGCTACTGTGTTCCCGGATCGTCAGGAGCGATCAATGACGGTCAAGAGGGATTATGTTAAAGATGTCAGCCTGTGTACCGTACTTGAGCTCCTTGGAACTTTTCAACAATTTGGTGTCATTCCAATTTTGTTTTTACTCAGGAGCCGAGTGCTCGCTCATCAAGGAAGCCGTCTCGCTAAAGCTGTTTGGATCTAGAATAAATAACGTAGTAATTTTAAGAGGTATTGGTAGTAATACGGTTTGTAGCACCCTACAGATATTGGCTAAAGTTTTGATTTGTGATCATTCCTTCGAAGTTCTTTTTCATGCAGTTCAAGAAAGCTTTGATTGGGCGAGAAATTTTGAGCCAGGGAATCGGTGTAACTATTACATCTTATTCACTTTCAATGTTTAATGAAAAAACTGTATTGCCTGTCTTGACTTCAGACTGTGTTCCCGATTTGGCCAATGTTGATACCGATCTAAGTGGTTTAGATAAGGATAGGCTAACATTAATGCTTCAAAATTATTTTGGTTAGTTTATAAACGGTATTCCACAAAGTCGCGTAACTACGGGGCAGCTAGAGATTCGACTGATTGATCCAAACAAGACAGTTCAGAGACGACCTTACAGATTGAGCGTGGAAGAAAAAGAACAAGTGCGAATGTCTATTAAACAGCTGTTGGATGCGAACATTATAAGACCAAGTTCCTCCCCCTTTGCAAGCCCGGTGATTCTTGTTAAGAAGAAAAATGGAACTGACCGTCTCTGCGTTGATTATAGGGAACTGAATTCGAACACTATTTCTGACAAGTATCCGTTGCCACTTATTTCGGACCAGATAGGTAGACTAATTGGTGCTAAGTTTTTCACCTGCATAGATATGGCAAGTGGATTTCACCAAATCCCAATTCATCCGAATTCGATCGAACGAACAGCGTTCGTTCCTCCGGACGGACAGTATGAGTTTGTTACCATGCCATTTGGGTTAAAGAATGCCCCTTCCGTATTTCAACGAGCTATTAATTGTGATCTTGTTCATTCGTATGTAGTCGTCTACATGGACGACGTTATGGTAGTAGCAGGTACCAAAGACGAAGCTTTAGAAAGACTTGAGGTAGTTTTGCAAACCCAAACTAAAGCCGGATTTTCTTTTAATATCACCAAATGCTCATTTCTTAAATCCTGTGTTGAATATTTCGGGTTTGAAGTTAATGCATGTGAAATAAGACCCAATCCAAGGAAAATAAAAGCATTGACTGATCTGCCACCCCCACAGTCTGTGACCCAGCTGAGACAGTTTATTGGTCTCGTTTCTTATTTTAGGCAATTTGTCCCTCAGTTCTCACAATTGTTGAAACCTCTGTATGCTTTAACTTCCAAAAGCATATCGTTTGAGTGAAACCCGGAGCACGAGCAAGTACGGCAAAGAGTAATTTTTATCTTGACCAATGAACCCGTGCTCACTATATTCGACCCACTTTTTCCGATTGAGCTTCACACCGACGCAAGTGCTGATGGTTACGGGGCCATTTTATTGCATAGGATCGAGAACAAGCCTCGAGTGATCGAGTATTTCAGCAAAAAGACTTCCCCCGCCGAATCACGCTACCACTCAAACGAGTTGGAAACGCTCGCAGTATATGTCTCCATGAAGTATTTCCGTCATTACTTGCATGGTCGTCAATTTACGGTGTATACGGGCTGTAATTCGATCAAAGCTTCCAAAACCAAAGCCGAGTTAACTCCTAGAGTGCAAAGGTGGTGGTCGTATATGCAGGCTTTTAAGTTCGATATTGAGTGTAGACCAGGTGATCGAATGGCTCATGTAGACTTTCTCTCTCGAAACCCAGTGTTGGAAGATCGTAAAAATTGAAAAGGTATAACCGAAAAGCGTATAAACTTGACAGAGATTACCGACAACTGGTTGCTGGCAGAGCAGCAAAGAGATGAAGAAACATCATCTATCGTGTCCAAATTGCGCAATGGAGATCTTCCTGAGGATATAGCGAAAACCTTTGAGTAACGTGGTGGTATTCTATATAGGAAAATTCAGACATGGGAAAACTCACTGACTTACTATTATTCCAAAGCCCTTTAGGTGGTCTGCTGTTAACAACGTTCACGAGGCAATTATGCATCTCGGTTGGGAAAAGACCCTTGCAAAAATGTACGAGTACTATTGGTTTGACCAAATGTCAAAGTATGTCCGTAAGTTCGTTGACAATTGCATTACCTGTAGGTTATTTATACCTCCGACTGGCAAGGTACAAGCTGAATTGCATCCCATTCCGAAAGTGAGCGTCCCGTTTCATACAGTTCATATTGATATCACAGGGAAGCTTAGTGGTAAAAATGACCAAAAGAAATATATATTCGTTCAAATAGATGCATTTTCTAAGTTCGTCCATTTGTTACACACCACTAGACTAGACTCTGAAAGCTGCATCAAGTCAGTGAGGTCTTTAGTATCGATTTTTGGGGTTCCTTCCCGTTTTATAGCTGATCAGGGACGTAGCTTTACTAGTACTGTGTTTCGTGACTTTTGCTCAGCACAAAAGATAGATTTACATTTGATCGCAACTGGCGCCAGCCGGGCCAATGGCCAGGTCGAACGAGTGATGAGTACTCTTAAGTCGATGCTAACTGCGGTTGAAACGGGCAAGGGATCTTGGCAGGACGCTTCGTATGAAATTCAACTGGGTCTTAATTGCACTCCCAATCGGGTAACAAAAGTTAGTCCAATATAGTTACTAATTGGAAAAGAAGCTAGACCATTTGGTCTTGTACCCGTTGCTGAAAACGAGAGTGTGGTTGATGTAAATCTAATCAGAAATATAGCTAAGCACAATATGGAACAAAATTCCAAATATGACAAATTAAGATTCGATCGGAATAAAGCCACTATTGTTAAGCATAAAGTTGGGGATTATGCCTTACTCAAGAATGAGGAGCGACACCAGACAAAACTAGACCCCAAGTTTAAAGGCCCATTTTTAGTTGTTGAGCTATTACCAGGTGATCGATATAAATTAAAAGCGTTAAAGGGCAATCGAACTTACAAATATTCCCACGAATTTTTCCGAAAAATGCCTGAGAAGGGGATTACCACAGAGCATGACGAGGCGGTCATGGATGAAGATGATGTTGATCGAGCCGGTGATGGCTGCGATGATTTATGAAATAAGAAAATGTAAATGATAACTGTGTGCTGTGTGTTGGCCGGTTGGTTGAAATGGAAACCCGTAAATTGTTCTGTTTACAGTAAAGACAACTGTGTGTCATGTGTTGGACGGTTGGTCAATTGATCTGTTTATAGTCGAGACAACTGTGTGCTATGTTGGCCGGTTGGTCGAGTCAGGACTTAAATTGTTAAGTAAAATGAAAACTGTTAGAGATAGTGATTGACGATGTAACAATGTGATTGCTTATTGCAGAAGCAAATGAAAATGGAAAATGAATATTGTTTGAATTGATGGTAGTCCGGATCTCAAGGCCTAAAATAATATAAGTATTGTCCTTTGTTTACGTATGAGGAAGTGTAAGTTCGATCTGCTAGTTGAGAATTAAGAATTCTGTATAACTTTTGAATTAAAAAGAATAATTTTATTGAGGAAAAATCTTAAGAAAGGAAAAATGCTAAGTTTAATTTGTTATTCATAGATTAATAGTTTATAAGTATTCTGATTAATGAAAATATTGTTATTTTTGCTTTAACTTCAATGTACATACCTAGTTCTATTTATTATTGAGAGATAATATTTTGTAATGTTTTAAAGTTGGAAACACACGAGGACGTGTGAAAGTCAGGATGGCCGTGTCGTAAATTAGTTGGCCAATTCAAATTATAACAACTGTTAGCTTTGGTTTGTCTTTCGCTTCCCATTCGTTTTCATGTACTTCTGTGCTGTTCCTTCGGCTGTTCAAATGGAGGCAACAGTTTTTGTCGTCAACGTTAGTCTGTGCACTGGTGTGAGCGGGATAGAAGGATGCAGGTGTCCGCATCGAAAAGGAATAACGGAAAGTTCTCAGTAGTGTGTGTATTGGAATGCGAGAGCGAGAGTAGAATAAAGTAGAGAGCGACGCTGGCAAAAGGGACGCAAGCAGTAAGAGAGAGCATTCGTATTTGAAGAGCCAAACTGAAAAGATGCCACGCGCCAGAAAACGTTTCCGTTCGGACCAGCACGAAGAGCAGCCTGAAGCAGAGGACGATTCTAGTGAATCCTCGACATCAGAAGTGGGATTGCCCAGGCCTCAAACCGAAAGCGAAAATAATCTGAAGCTGCTTTGGGAATCACAAAATCGTACTTTCTCGGAACTTATAAAAGCAGTACAGCGAGCCCCGAATGACGCAGTTACCATTGTATTGCCGAACTTTAATCCTGATCGTGCAAGCGCGGATGCAGTATCATGGAGTGCAACGGTGGATTACATTCTTTCCAAAAACAGTCTAGAAGGCAGCGCTCTCGTGATGGCTCTCAGTCGGTCCTTGCAAGAAAGCGCGTCTCATTGGCTTGCACAAACGGTCTACCCTGGGATCACATGGACGCAGTTCAGAGAACTGTTTTTGCAGTAATTCGCCGGGACGAAGACCTTGGCTGCAACTGTGTTGAATCTGCTGAATGGTCGCCCAACAGAGGGAGAATCTATGTCGCTGTATGGAAGCAGATTTGTAACATCCCTGATGTCCAGGTGGAAGTCCCTGACGGTAGGGCAAATTGCCGTTTCTGTTGCTTTGGCACACGTGGCTGGATTGGACAAGCGAGTGCGACGCATGGCTTTTACTACAGAAGTCAATTCTCGGAACAGGAGCTGAAAGCCTTTTCTTTTGATGCTGGACCGAGCCGCGGTACTGGCGACGTCTTGTCGGCCCCGACTAATAAGAAAACAAGACCATTCTTCAATATCAGATGTCACAAATGCGGAAAAGAGGGTCACAAGAAGGCGGAGTGTCGCTCGTCTGGTGTGCCCCCGCGACACAGTCAACTAGCTAATCAACGTTCTGGACATAACGGAGGAAGAGATCGCTCGACTCTAATCTGCTTTAAGTGTGGAAAGGAAGGGCATGTGGCTACTGTGTTCCCGGATCGTCAGGAGCGATCAATGACGGTCAAGAGGGATTATGTTAAAGATGTCAACCTGTGTACCGTACTTGAGCCCCTTGGAACTTTTCAACAATTTGGTGAGTCGTTCCAATTTTGTTTTGACTCAGGAGCCGAGTGCTCGCTCATCAAGGAAGCCGTCTCGCTAAAGCTGTCTGGATCTAGAATAAATAACGTAGTCATTTTAAGAGGTATTGGTAGTAATACGGTTTGTAGCACCCTACAGATATTGGCTAAAGTTTTGATTTGTGATCATTCCTTCGAAGTTCTTTTTCATGCAGTTCAAGAAAGCTTTGATTGGGCGAGAAATTTTGAGCCAGGGAATCGGTGTAACTATTACATCTTATTCACTTTCAATGTTTAATGAAAAAACTGTATTGCCTGTCTTGACTTCAGACTGTGTTCCCGATTTGGCCAATGTTGATACCGATCTAAGTGGTTTAGATAAGGATAGGCTAACATTAATGCTTCAAAATTATTTTGGTTCGTTTATAAACGGTATTCCACAAAGTCGCGAAACTACGGGGCAGCAAGAGATTCGACTGATTGATCCAAACAAGACAGTTCAGAGACGACCTTACAGATTGAGCGTGGAAGAAAAAGAACAAGTGCGAATGTCTATTAAACAGCTGTTGGATGCGAACATTATAAGACCAAGTTCCTCCCCCTTTGCAAGCCCGGTGATTCTTGTTAAGAAGAAAAATGGAACTGACCGTCTCTGCGTTGAATATAGGGAACTGAATTCGAACACTATTTCTGACAAGTATCCGTTGCCACTTATTTCGGATCAGATAGGTAGACTAATTGGTGCTAAGTTTTTCACCTGCATAGATATGGCAAGTGGATTTCACCAAATCCCAATTCATCCGAATTCGATCGAACGAACAGCGTTCGTTACTCCGGACGGACAGTATGAGTTTGTTACCATGCCATTTGGGTTAAAGAATGCCCCTTCCGTATTTCAACGAGCTATTAATTGTGCTTTAGGTGATCTTGTTCATTCGTATGTAGTCGTCTACATGGACGACGTTATGGTAGTAGCAGGTACCAAAGACGAAGCTTTAGAAAGACTTGAGGTAGTTTTGCAAACCCTAACTAAAGCCGGATTTTCTTTTAATATCACCAAATGCTCATTTCTTAAATCCTGTTTTGAATATTTGGGGTTTGAAGTTAATGCATGTGAAATAAGACCCAATCCAAGGAAAATAAAAGCATTGACTGATCTGCCACCCCCACAGTCTGTGACCCAGCTGAGACAGTTTATTGGTCTCGTTTCTTATTTTAGGCAATTTGTCCCTCAGTTCTCACAATTGTTGAAACCTCTGTATGCTTTAACTTCCAAAAGCATATCGTTTGAGTGAAACCCGGAGCACGAGCAAGTACGGCAAAGAGTAATTTTTATCTTGACCAATGAACCCGTGCTCACTATATTCGACCCACTTTTTCCGATTGAGCTTCACACCGACGCAAGTGCTGATGGTTACGGGGCCATTTTATTGCATAGGATCGAGAACAAGCCTCGAGTGATCGAGTATTTCAGCAAAAAGACTTCCCCCGCCGAATCACGCTACCACTCAAACGAGTTGGAAACGCTCGCAGTATATGTCTCCATGAAGTATTTCCGTCATTACTTGCATGGTCGTCAATTTACGGTGTATACGGGCTGTAATTCGATCAAAGCTTCCAAAACCAAAGCCGAGTTAACTCCTAGAGTGCAAAGGTGGTGGTCGTATATGCAGGCTTTTAAGTTCGATATTGAGTGTAGACCAGGTGATCGAATGGCTCATGTAGACTTTCTCTCTCGAAACCCAGTGTTGGAAGATCGTAAAAATTGAAAAGGTATAACCGAAAAGCGTATAAACTTGACAGAGATTACCGACAACTGGTTGCTGGCAGAGCAGCAAAGAGATGAAGAAACATCATCTATCGTGTCCAAATTGCGCAATGGAGATCTTCCTGAGGATATAGCGAAAACCTTTGAGTAACGTGGTGGTATTCTATATAGGAAAATTCAGACATGGGAAAACTCACTGACTTACTATTATTCCAAAGCCCTTTAGGTGGTCTGCTGTTAACAACGTTCACGAGGCAATTATGCATCTCGGTTGGGAAAAGACCCTTGCAAAAATGTACGAGTACTATTGGTTTGACCAAATGTCAAAGTATGTCCGTAAGTTCGTTGACAATTGCATTACCTGTAGGTTATTTATACCTCCGACTGGCAAGGTACAAGCTGAATTGCATCCCATTCCGAAAGTGAGCGTCCCGTTTCATACAGTTCATATTGATATCACAGGGAAGCTTAGTGGTAAAAATGACCAAAAGAAATATATATTCGTTCAAATAGATGCATTTTCTAAGTTCGTCCATTTGTTACACACCACTAGACTAGACTCTGAAAGCTGCATCAAGTCAGTGAGGTCTTTAGTATCGATTTTTGGGGTTCCTTCCCGTTTTATAGCTGATCAGGGACGTAGCTTTACTAGTACTGTGTTTCGTGACTTTTGCTCAGCACAAAAGATAGATTTACATTTGATCGCAACTGGCGCCAGCCGGGCCAATGGCCAGGTCGAACGAGTGATGAGTACTCTTAAGTCGATGCTAACTGCGGTTGAAACGGGCAAGGGATCTTGGCAGGACGCTTCGTATGAAATTCAACTGGGTCTTAATTGCACTCCCAATCGGGTAACAAAAGTTAGTCCAATATAGTTACTAATTGGAAAAGAAGCTAGACCATTTGGTCTTGTACCCGTTGCTGAAAACGAGAGTGTGGTTGATGTAAATCTAATCAGAAATATAGCTAAGCACAATATGGAACAAAATTCCAAATATGACAAATTAAGATTCGATCGGAATAAAGCCACTATTGTTAAGCATAAAGTTGGGGATTATGCCTTACTCAAGAATGAGGAGCGACACCAGACAAAACTAGACCCCAAGTTTAAAGGCCCATTTTTAGTTGTTGAGCTATTACCAGGTGATCGATATAAATTAAAAGCGTTAAAGGGCAATCGAACTTACAAATATTCCCACGAATTTTTCCGAAAAATGCCTGAGAAGGGGATTACCACAGAGCATGACGAGGCGGTCATGGATGAAGATGATGTTGATCGAGCCGGTGATGGCTGCGATGATTTATGAAATAAGAAAATGTAAATGATAACTGTGTGCTGTGTGTTGGCCGGTTGGTTGAAATGGAAACCCGTAAATTGTTCTGTTTACAGTAAAGACAACTGTGTGTCATGTGTTGGACGGTTGGTCAATTGATCTGTTTATAGTCGAGACAACTGTGTGCTATGTTGGCCGGTTGGTCGAGTCAGGACTTAAATTGTTAAGTAAAATGAAAACTGTTAGAGATAGTGATTGACGATGTAACAATGTGATTGCTTATTGCAGAAGCAAATGAAAATGGAAAATGAATATTGTTTGAATTGATGGTAGTCCGGATCTCAAGGCCTAAAATAATATAAGTATTGTCCTTTGTTTACGTATGAGGAAGTGTAAGTTCGATCTGCTAGTTGAGAATTAAGAATTCTGTATAACTTTTGAATTAAAAAGAATAATTTTATTGAGGAAAAATCTTAAGAAAGGAAAAATGCTAAGTTTAATTTGTTATTCATAGATTAATAGTTTATAAGTATTCTGATTAATGAAAATATTGTTATTTTTGCTTTAACTTCAATGTACATACCTAGTTCTATTTATTATTGAGAGATAATATTTTGTAATGTTTTAAAGTTGGAAACACACGAGGACGTGTGAAAGTCAGGATGGCCGTGTCGTAAATTAGTTGGCCAATTCAAATTATAACAACTGTTAGCTTTGGTTTGTCTTTCGCTTCCCATTCGTTTTCATGTACTTCTGTGCTGTTCCTTCGGCTGTTCAAATGGAGGCAACAGTTTTTGTCGTCAACGTTAGTCTGTGCACTGGTGTGAGCGGGATAGAAGGATGCAGGTGTCCGCATCGAAAAGGAATAACGGAAAGTTCTCAGTAGTGTGTGTATTGGAATGCGAGAGCGAGAGTAGAATAAAGTAGAGAGTGACGCTGGCAAAAGGGACGCAAGCAGTAAGAGAGAGCATTCGTATTTGAAGAGCCAAACTGAAAAGATGCCACGCGCCAGAAAACGTTTCCGTTCGGACCAGCACGAAGAGCAGCCTGAAGCAGAGGACGATTCTAGTGAATCCTCGACATCAGAAGTGGGATTGCCCAGGCCTCAAACCGAAAGCGAAAATAATCTGAAGCTGCTTTGGGAATCACAAAATCGTACTTTCTCGGAACTTATAAAAGCAGTACAGCGAGCCCCGAATGACGCAGTTACCATTGTATTGCCGAACTTTAATCCTGATCGTGCAAGCGCGGATGCAGTATCATGGAGTGCAACGGTGGATTACATTCTTTCCAAAAACAGTCTAGAAGGCAGCGCTCTCGTGATGGCTCTCAGTCGGTCCTTGCAAGAAAGCGCGTCTCATTGGCTTGCACAAACGGTCTACCCTGGGATCACATGGACGCAGTTCAGAGAACTGTTTTTGCAGTAATTCGCCGGGACGAAGACCTTGGCTGCAACTGTGTTGAATCTGCTGAATGGTCGCCCAACAGAGGGAGAATCTATGTCGCTGTATGGAAGCAGATTTGTAACATCCCTGATGTCCAGGTGGAAGTCCCTGACGGTAGGGCAAATTGCCGTTTCTGTTGCTTTGGCACACGTGGCTGGATTGGACAAGCGAGTGCGACGCATGGCTTTTACTACAGAAGTCAATTCTCGGAACAGGAGCTGAAAGCCTTTTCTTTTGATGCTGGACCGAGCCGCGGTACTGGCGACGTCTTGTCGGCCCCGACTAATAAGAAAACAAGACCATTCTTCAATATCAGATGTCACAAATGCGGAAAAGAGGGTCACAAGAAGGCGGAGTGTCGCTCGTCTGGTGTGCCCCCGCGACACAGTCAACTAGCTAATCAACGTTCTGGACATAACGGAGGAAGAGATCGCTCGACTCTAATCTGCTTTAAGTGTGGAAAGGAAGGGCATGTGGCTACTGTGTTCCCGGATCGTCAGGAGCGATCAATGACGGTCAAGAGGGATTATGTTAAAGATGTCAACCTGTGTACCGTACTTGAGCCCCTTGGAACTTTTCAACAATTTGGTGAGTCGTTCCAATTTTGTTTTGACTCAGGAGCCGAGTGCTCGCTCATCAAGGAAGCCGTCTCGCTAAAGCTGTCTGGATCTAGAATAAATAACGTAGTCATTTTAAGAGGTATTGGTAGTAATACGGTTTGTAGCACCCTACAGATATTGGCTAAAGTTTTGATTTGTGATCATTCCTTCGAAGTTCTTTTTCATGCAGTTCAAGAAAGCTTTGATTGGGCGAGAAATTTTGAGCCAGGGAATCGGTGTAACTATTACATCTTATTCACTTTCAATGTTTAATGAAAAAACTGTATTGCCTGTCTTGACTTCAGACTGTGTTCCCGATTTGGCCAATGTTGATACCGATCTAAGTGGTTTAGATAAGGATAGGCTAACATTAATGCTTCAAAATTATTTTGGTTCGTTTATAAACGGTATTCCACAAAGTCGCGAAACTACGGGGCAGCAAGAGATTCGACTGATTGATCCAAACAAGACAGTTCAGAGACGACCTTACAGATTGAGCGTGGAAGAAAAAGAACAAGTGCGAATGTCTATTAAACAGCTGTTGGATGCGAACATTATAAGACCAAGTTCCTCCCCCTTTGCAAGCCCGGTGATTCTTGTTAAGAAGAAAAATGGAACTGACCGTCTCTGCGTTGAATATAGGGAACTGAATTCGAACACTATTTCTGACAAGTATCCGTTGCCACTTATTTCGGATCAGATAGGTAGACTAATTGGTGCTAAGTTTTTCACCTGCATAGATATGGCAAGTGGATTTCACCAAATCCCAATTCATCCGAATTCGATCGAACGAACAGCGTTCGTTACTCCGGACGGACAGTATGAGTTTGTTACCATGCCATTTGGGTTAAAGAATGCCCCTTCCGTATTTCAACGAGCTATTAATTGTGCTTTAGGTGATCTTGTTCATTCGTATGTAGTCGTCTACATGGACGACGTTATGGTAGTAGCAGGTACCAAAGACGAAGCTTTAGAAAGACTTGAGGTAGTTTTGCAAACCCTAACTAAAGCCGGATTTTCTTTTAATATCACCAAATGCTCATTTCTTAAATCCTGTTTTGAATATTTGGGGTTTGAAGTTAATGTGAAATAAGACCCAATCCAAGGAAAATAAAAGCATTGACTGATCTGCCACCCCCACAGTCTGTGACCCAGCTAAGACAGTTTATTGGTCTCGTTTCTTATTTTAGGCAATTTGTCCCTCAGTTCTCACAATTGTTGAAACCTCTGTATGCTTTAACTTCCAAAAGCATATCGTTTGAGTGAAACCCGGAGCTCGAGCAAGTACGGCAAAGAGTAATTTTTATCTTGTCCAATGAACCTGTGCTCACTATATTCGACCCACTTTTTCCGATTGAGCTTCACACCGACGCAAGTGCTGATGGTTACGGAGCCATTTTATTGCATAGGATCGAGAACAAGCCTCGAGTGATCGAGTATTTCAGCAAAAGGACTTCCCCCGCCGAATCACGCTACCACTCAAACGAGTTGGAAACGCTCGCAGTATATGTCTCCATGAAGTATTTCCGTCATTATTTGCATGGTCGTCAATTTACGGTGTATACGGGCTGTAATTCGATCAAAGCTTCCAAAACCAAAGCCGAGTTAACTCCTAGAGTACAAAGGTGGTGGTCGTATATGCAGGTTTTTAAGTTCGATATTGAGTATAGACCAGGTGATCGAATGGCTCATGTAGACTTTCTCTCTCGAAACCCAGTGTTGGAAGATCGTAAAAATTCAAAAGGTATAACCGAAAAGCGTATAAACTTGACAGAGATTACCGACAACTGGTTGCTGGCAGAGCAGCAAAGAGATGAAGAAACATCATCTATCGTGTCCAAATTGCGCAATGGAGATCTTCCTGAGGATATAGCGAAAACCTTTGAGTAACGTGGTGGTATTCTATATAGGAAAATTCAAAGACATGGGAAAACTCACTGACTTACTATTATTCCAAAGCCCTTTAGGTGGTCTGCTGTTAACAACGTTCACGAGGCAATTATGCATCTCGGTTGGGAAAAGACCCTTGCAAAAATGTACGAGTACTATTGGTTTGACAAAATGTCAAAGTATGTCCGTAAGTTCGTTGACAATTGCATTACCTGTAGGTTATTTATACCTCCGACTGGCAAGGTACAAGCTGAATTGCATCCCATTCCGAAAGTGAGCGTCCCGTTTCATACAGTTCATATTGATATCACAGGGAAGCTTAGTGGTAAAAATGACCAAAAGGAATATATAATCGTTCAAATAGATGCATTTTCTAAGTTCGTCCATTTGTTACACACCACTAGACTAGACTCTGAAAGCTGCATCAAGTCAGTGAGGTCTTTAGTATCGATTTTTGGGGTTCCTTCCCGTTTTATAGCTGATCAGGGACGTAGCTTTGCTAGTACTGTGTTTCGTGACTTTTGCTCAGCACAAAAGATAGATTTACATTTGATCGCAACTGGCGCCAGCCGGGCCAATGGCCAGGTCGAACGAGTGATGAGTACTCTTAAATCGATGCTAACTGCGGTTGAAACGGGCAAGGGATCTTGGCAGGACGCTTTGTATGAAATTCAACTGGGTCTTGATTGCACTCCCAATCGGGTAACAAAAGTTAGTCCAATATAGTTATTAATTGGAAAAGAAGCTAGACCATTTGGTCTTGTACCCGTTGCTGAAAACGAGAGTGTGGTTGATGTAAATCTAATCAGAAATATAGCTAAGCACAATATGAAACAAAATTCCAAATATGACAAATTAAGATTCGATCGGAATAAAGCCACTATTGTTAAGCATAAAGTTGGGGATTATGCCTTACTCAAGAATGAGGAGCGACACCAGACAAAACTAGACCCCAAGTTTAAAGGCCCATTTTTAGTTGTTGAGCTATTACCAGGTGATCGATATAAATTAAAAGCGTTAAAGGGCAATCGAACTTACAAATATTCCCACGAATTTTTCCGAAAAATGCCTGAGAAGGGGATTACCAAAGAGCATGACGAGGCGGTCATGGATGAAGATGATGTTGATCGAGCCGGTGATGGCTGCGATGATTTATGAAATAAGAAAATGTAAATGATAACTGTGTGCTGTGTGTTGGCCGGTTGGTTGAAATGGAAACCCGTAAATTGTTCTGTTTACAGTAAAGACAACTGTGTGCTATGTGTTGGACGGTTGGTCAATTGATCTGTTTATAGTCGTGACAACTGTGTGCTATGTTGGCCGGTTGGTCGAGACAGGACTTAAATTGTTAAGTAAAATAAAAACTGTTAGAGATAGTGATTGACGATGTAACAATGTGATTGCTTATTGGAGAAGCAAATGAAAATGGAAAATGAATATTGTTTGAATTGATGGTAGTCCGGATCTCAAGGCTTAAAATAATAAAAGTATTGTCCTTTGTTTACGTATGAGGAAGTGTAAGTTCGATCTGCTAGTTGAGAATTAAGAATTCTGTATAACTTTTGAATTTGAAAGAATAATGTTATTGAGGAAAAATGTTAAGAAAGGAAAAATGCTAAGTTTAATTTGTTATTCATAGATTAATAGTTTATAAGGCTTCTGATTAATGAAAATATTGTTATTTTTGCTTTAACTTCAATGTACATACCTAGTTCCATTTATTATTGAGAGATAATATTTTGTAATGTTTTAAAGTTGGAAACACACGAGGACGTGTGAAAGTCAGGATGGCCGTGTCGTAGATTAGTTGGCCAATTCAAATTATAACAACCGTTAGCTTTGGTTTGTCTTTCGCTTCCCATTCGTTTTCATGTACTTCTGTGCTGTTCCTTCGGCTGTTCAAATGGAGGCAACAGTTTTTGTCGTCAACGTTAGTCTGCGCACTGGTGTGAGCGAGATAGAAGAATGCAGGTGTCCGCATTAAAAAGGAATAACGGAAAGTTCTCAGTAGTGTGTGTATTGGAATGCGAGAGCGAGAGTAGAATAAAGTAGAGAGCGACGCTGGCAAAAGGGACGCAAGCAGTAAGAGAGAGCATTCGTATTTGAAGAGCCAAACTGAAAAGATGCCACGCGCCAGAAAACGTTTCCGTTCGGACCAGCACGAAGAGCAGCCTGAAGCAGAGGACGATTTTAGTGAATCCTCGACATATACAAGATTTCAATCTAGTTACTATAATCGTGAGTCACAACCATTTTTGACCCCAAATGAATTTAAATTGAGGCTCCTGTTATTGTGGTTGATCTTTCATATCAAAACGAATCAGTGAAAACTGGTCCTATTGATGTGAGAATTTCAATAGAACCGAAGACACCAAGTCATGAAAATACCCAAGCTTACTGTCTCCTCATACATAACCGTTTAGTTGAATATAACCTATTAAACGGACTAGTACAACGAGAGTTGTTTAACATTAGAAAAATGTTGAAAGATACTGTTTCGATTGATGTTCAAGGTTTCTTTGATAATAAAAATAATTTTATTCAAAAGGAAATTGGAATTGTATTCGAAAAATAACCAAGCTGGAATAATAATTTTTTAATAGAACAACCATATGATTTTACTTTGCTAAATACACAATCTCGAAAGACTGCAATTTGGTTAGCCAATACACATTACAAAATTTTTTGGAACGATGGAGAAAACAGTTTTCCACACACTCGAAAGTATCTAAGGACAATTACAAGCGGAAAACAAATTATTTGTAAAGGTGTGGAACAGAAACGATTTCGACAGACTTTTTTTGGGAGTCGTCAGCTCATTAATATCGAGAAAATGGGCTGTCCGTCATTAAACAGGTTTAAAGGAAACCGGTTTCCCTATTGTTAAACACACCTTAAGGGCGGGGTTTGTGCTCTTAACAATGCATACATTATTTTGACATTTTTTAAAAGTAGCTCCAAAACAATAAAATAATTTGTATACATCATTTTAAAGTTGAGACTAGATGTGTAAGGACCTACAAGAAAACAAAATTTAAAAAATGAAGTTTCATGAGGAAATTGACCAATTTATTGAACAATTTAAAGTCAGCACTTTCAATACCTTCTAAACACAAAAACTATGTTCATGAATCGAGGTGGACAGGATCTCAAAACTACGAATTATGGTGAACACTTTACATTTTGTAATCCTGAATTGACGTCGGAAACGTGCGCTTGCCTCTTCTATGCAAATCACCGGAACGAAGTCAGAAAATTAATTTCAATATGTAATAAAACATGTTCGCAATACCAAAATAAGTGAATAAATGTATTATTATGCTACGAAATAAACTTCTGACTTTTTATTTCGCGTTAAAATTATAGGTACGGAGAGTGGAAAATATTTCCTTGACTAAGATATGTCGGCTACTTGAGAGTTGTTGCGCGGTCGTGATTTCAGCCGTGAGGTCGTTGGCGTGAGGCCCATGATCTTGTTAATGCGCGTGCGCCTTCAGGCTTGAGCATGTGTCCCTTTTATTGCGCTTTCCAATGAGCATGCGCCTTCAGGCTTGTGCATGTGCCCGTTTTATTGCGGTCAGGTAATGGACAGGTGCGCATGCTCGGGTAGTTCTTGCTTGAATCCCTTTTATGACATGTTTATGAGCCACTTGTGGAAAGGAGAGTCTTAGACAATTTACCAGTTAAACGTTCTGGGGCGGAAACAAAAATGTGTGTTTGAAAATATTCCACATCTGAGAATCATTAACTTGTAACATTTATTTAATTGGGGTTCTTTTAATTTCTAAATTAATTTTACAATCATAGAAAATATTATTTCTCAACATGATCGGACATGTTCCTGTAAGATAACCATCTTTGAATACTTTGGGTGTGGGACCTTTCTCACGTGCACAGCAACACCTGTGATAATGAGGCAAAAGGGTACGTGATCACACCTTCCCCAACATGATCGAATATGTTCCTCTAAAATAACAACCTTTGGATACTATGGTTGTGCGACCTTTCTTACGTGCATCTTTTTCACCTGACTATTAATTGCACATAATGAGGGGAAGGTGATGGGGGCAATTAGGTATACTCTTAATGGACATGATCGTGACATTTTTATGACTTCAAAGCCCATTGAAATCAGTTAATTTACTGAATTATGCTAATTGTCCCAGAACCCGCATATGTTATTGAGGGGGGAGTGAGGGCCATTAATATGCTAATTGTCCCAGAACCCGTCTTCCCCTACTATTGAGCAGCGGGAAGCAGGTTCTTGTCGAACGTTTTGCACCGGTCACCGCTACGGCAGGTTTCTGCGCACTACGCGGTCGTTGCCATCGGCTGCCGGAGAAACAGAGTCTATTCTAGCAAGTCGCTACTTATTCGAGGGCAGATTGTCGTTCTTGATGACGACCATGTCGCCGATGTGAAGATTTTCTGTGGGAAATTTCCACATGTTGCGCTTGAAGGTACTCAACCTTCCATCTAGCGCGGAATTGATGATGGAGAGCCTGTAAGTATTGCCACCGGATTATAATGTATTTGGATTCTTCCTTTACTTTGGGCTTGCTGGGAGGGTCGAAAGCTCTTAAAAAGTATAATTTCGCTTAGCTGTGGATTTATACAATAAAGTCTTGTAGCTCTTGACACCAGCTTCCCAAAGGCCTACCATATGGGGTGCCCCAGGTCGAAAAATTGCCAGTTGAGCTGCTAGTGTCAGTCACAGACTTTTTAACGGAAAGTCTTGTAGTTCTTGAAACCAGCTTCCCAAAGGCCTACCATATGAGCTGCTAATGTCAGTCACAGACTCCTTAACGGATTGAAGAAAGTCTCGGGAAAGCAAGGTGGCAGCGCCGACGAAGTTCGTTCCATTGTCGGTCTGAGCTTGGGGAGGGCACCCTCTTCTGGATACGAACTGAGCAAAGGCCGCAAGAAATTTCTCAGTCGTTTAGTCGGATGTAGGCTTTAGATGGATGACCCTCGTAGAAAAACAGAAGAAAACCAAAACATACCCGTTTGTAATGAGACAAGCTCTTCCGGTGCAACTATTTGTATCAATGGCCTGGCGTAGTCCATTCATGTCATTCAAGGAGAGCGATATTCATCAGCAAAATATCTGTGCTGAGCACAAATGGTCATGAGCTGTTCCGCGGCGGCAACTTCCTGGGCCTCTAGACGGACTTCTGAAGGCGGCGATTATTTTCGACATCGCTGGTCAAATCGATGGATACGCGAGGACCCGCAATGCTCTGTATAACTTGAAAAGCTTTGACTGCCCGCTTTTCTACTTCGGACCCCGGCAAGTCGGTCCCCTGACTAGGCCATTGATTGCGTGTCCGTTGCAGCCAAGTAGGTCGATGCCGTTAAAGCAGGTTATCCACCAGCTCTTGAAGGGGAACTACTTCAACTAGCCAAATCAGCTGGATTATGTTAGGACTAAACGAAAAACCAATTGGCTTCCTCTGTGGACTCAGTGATCTTCGTCAGACTTTTCTGAGCCATTCAGACTAGCGGCAGTAATAAGACAGTCATGGTTAGACCCATCTACCTATATTTAATAGCGAAGCGATGGAAAGAAGCGTTTCTTTATCATTTTATGAAGAAGTTGGCTAGAAATTGGGCCCAAAAAATTTAGCAAGTATATTAGCCACCTCCAAGTCCGGGGACTGTGTGAATTTCTTTTCGAACTTACAAAGTGCCAGAAAGATTATGGATTCGTACGCAACTTACTTTCAACATCGGCTAAAACAAAATTTTTCAAAGAACTCAAATTCACACTTATGTAGTTTGTAAATAAAATAAAATAAAATAAATAAAAAAGTACCAACATTAGCATGCGAAAGAATATCAACCCAATTAGCATTAGAAATGTCATTGCGAATAGAGTTTCAGCTGCTAGCACTGATATAAATTAAAGGCGTAATTTATTTGTTGGTTGGAAAAATATGGGATGAGATCAATAACAATACAGGTTGGTGATGAGCATCACATTCTAAATGTGGAATATTACTACAACTTAATTGTATGCCAAAGTCTGGGCTACCAAAAGTTAAGTCTAAAGGCCTATTTAATTTATTGAATACACTTTTAATCTGTATTGGTCCCATACTGAAAAGATCATCAATTAATAGTATTTCATAAGAGAGATCCACATGGGGGTCTCCGGGGATCCAGAGAGTGATACGCAAATTTGATCCAGAAGAGAGTCTTCGTTTGCCAGACCAACAGATGTACAACGCCGTACAGCAACAAGGACGCCTCCTCCTCTAGCGCATTGCGTTTTTATAGCATCTCGAGCCTTGCGGAAAACTTGATAAGTTTAGGATCGAAATATTCATTGTCATAAAAATCAATGTTCACCCAAGTTTCAACTAGGATAATCACATCGAATTCACATTGTTAAGTTTCCAAGTATAGAGACTCCGATTTGGTGCGCATACCAGTAATATTTTCGAAATAGGTACTGAAAGATGTATTGTTAGGCTAGCCTTTACAATCTGGACTTTACTCTCCTTATTCTCTCTCAAGATGTTCTCCGTTGTAGGGTCCACGTCCACTAAAGGTCTCTCCATTAGAGTCCCATAACTTCCTTCGGGCTAACACAGAATCTTCAGCAACGTTGAAGTGCGGATAAATATAGGAAGCTGATCATTAACGCATGGGTTAGAAATGCAATTCATAGACTCATATCCCAATAATTGCCATGAAGCTGAAGAGCTCCAAGTGCTAGAGAGCATTGGCCAAACTCTTAAATCCTGAAAGAGCGCCTTATTAAAGATATGTAAGTCCAATCCATATGATGCCAAGCCAAAAGCTGAAGATGTTGAAGCTGAAGAGTGCCAAGTGCTAGAGAGCATTGGCCGAACTCCTAAATTCGGAGAGAGCGCCTTATTGAAGAGAAGTAAGTCCAATCTGGACGATGCTAAGACAAGAACTCCTAAAGGACAAGCATGATGTGGAAGTATAAACGACGAAGAAGAGCTACACAGAAGCGCTTCTCCCGTGATTAAGTCATTGTCTCATATACCAGCAACTCTTAAAGCAGCTTGCAAAAAATCAGACCGATGCTGTGTACGGTGCATCGGGAGCGTGACGATAAATAAAAAGCGTGCAGAGTTGAAAAAAAATATAAAAAAATGTCGCACCATGTCCATGTAAAAAAGTTGAGAGCGTAGCGGTAGAAGAGAGCGCCACTCCGAGATGCGCAGCGTGAGTTGTCGAAACAGGCGCAGGTGTTCGGCGAAGCTTGCACAAAGCGGACATCGAAAGCTTCAGCTGACGTTGTTAGTTTGTCGGTGAAGAGTGCACATCTTCCAAGAGTACACTAAAAGCGGTAAAGAGTCCAGAGTATAGGGGAAAGCAACCAGCCAGCTGTTACGGAACCTGCGGCGGCTGATATTGGGAGAACGAACAATCGGCCTATCTCTGTGTATAAATCGGCTTACTTTGATTGGATTGTGTCAGAACTCATCACTATACACAGTCTGAAAGTGTTGCTCGGGTATTCCCAGCATGAAGTTCAAGAATTGCAATTTAGAGAATGTCTTGCTGGCTGTATCCACCCCTAGCTTGTTCTCCACAAGTTCACACACCGACTCCGATTTAACGTGTGCTATGAAGCTCGGCACAACTTCAAGTTGATCACAGCTAGCGGTCTGACCATCTATATGTCTTTTGTTTGTATGATGCTTCTTATGGTTTTTGGCCGTAGCAGGAACTGGTAGAGGGGGTTGTAGGGCTTGCGCGGCCTTCTTGACAGGCAGCCAACAAAGACGGTGCCAATAGTTGTACCACTTTTTTACGTTGGCTGTCATTGGGAATATCAGCAACCACAGTGGAAAGGCCTTCATGAATTTTGAATTAAGTTCATTTTAGAGACACTTCAGTTCACGAATTTCTTCCATAAGCTCACCAATTTTAGAGTATGAGTAATTACCCAAAGCACACCTGTCACATTGCCATAGTAGATTAGGCATGTTAGAAAGTAATTTAATTGCCTCATCACCCAAATCGACACAAGCTGTGTGACTAGTACGGTGACAAAGCGAGGCGCAGCGAACCGCCTCAAAACCGCGAAGTTGTGCAGCTGTGACTTCAGCTCTGCACTCGGAGCACGAATAAGAATCCATAGCGAAAGAGAAACGTGCCTGAATGCAACGAGAGGTGATCAGAGAATGTTTCACTCGCTGTTGTGGAATAAGATGCGTTGGAACGGGGAATGCTTCGGATCTATACAGATGTGTCGATACATCTTCCCTATATCGGCACTGTATCGGAAATATCGCCAATACAGGATCTGGATGGTTAGATCGGACTGTAAGACTGGGCCAGCATGAATGATATCATTTAAGCTGACCCCATTCTCTCAAGGGCTGGAGTCATTGAGTACCACCCGAAGATTGGTGGTCGTACATTCCGGATTGGGCACGGCATGGTGCGGAAGGTAATAACTGGCGCAATCATTAAGTGGTTAAGATCGAAATACTCGTGAATCTAGGAGTCATATTTGGTTTTTTGCTGACTATCCCTCTTTAGGCGTTGCTCGGTTCTGAGGAATTGCGACAACGCAAAGGAACTAAAGTGTCCGAGGGCGAATTTCACGTTTTCAGGTTCGCGAAACGGAAGGCTTACTATATACCTGCCGCTATCGTCTCTCGTGATAGTTCGGAGAACAATTTTTCACAATTAAAATTGGATGCTTTGCTACTTTTACTGGCAGTTCCTCATCCTCCACCTTCACAATTCAGCACAAGCACCTAGCGACCTGTCGACTGTGACGTAGGCTGAGCAGTTTCCGACGCCGGCAAATTCGAACGCATCGCAAAATAAGTGCTTTTTCGTCTCTCCCTCTCTCGCCATGTGTCCGCTAAAAAATATCGAGTAAAGGCATAGAAGCTCAGCAATTAAAATAGCTGGACTTTTGTGCACCATTGCGTTTTAAATAATTAATGTTATTTGTGTGGGTTTTAAAATACTTGTTTTCTTAAAAAATTAATAGGTTTATTATTATTTATTAAATAAAAATATATTTTTATTTAACAATTCGGTCATTCCGATATGTCTATAAATGATTTGATGTGCAACAGAACATGCATAGCCTTATTAGCAAACGTGACATGCCAAAATAACAGAGCAAGAACGGATTAGCGGAACCGTTGTTGTTGTTGCTCGTTGTTTTTTTCGTTTTCTGGAATCCACGCTTTCTTTTTATTATCTTTTTCACTTGCGGTTACACATTTGAAGGAGTTGCTTTCCAGTTACCCAAATTAATCAAAAGAAGTGTTACTTGAAAAACATATACGTAAGATTCCCAGGTAAGTCTCCTACAGACCAATAATATGTTAAACAGTGAAACTAAAATCAAATAAGTGTATATTAACAAAAAAAAAAGGAATTACAAAAAACACAATGGCAGAAAAAAATAGCAGTGAAAAATATTCGTTTTTTATGCTGGCTGAAAGGATAAAAAGGTACTCCGTTTTCTGCTTAATAAACCGCTCAAATAGTGCTAGAAGATGATCTGTTTGTTGCTTAAAAAAGATCTCAAAAGGTGCTCAACAAGCTACTGTTAGTATCCATCCGAAAATTTTTTCTTGACGGAGGGAAGAGCCACAGATGTTCGGCGGGTAGCGCTTAGGAGTATGGTTGGCAGTAAATCGGTCCCGATCAGAAATCTGTTTGTGCGCTCTCGTAAAACTTTGGATCCGCTGGCGGCAGTTCGGGAAGATCCCGTAGAAACCGTTGCGGAATCGGACAGGATGGGAAGTTTTCACCTAGTTACGAAGGAGCATAGGCAGTCGTGTTTGACTGCAGGCTAGGCCTCGGAGAAAGAATGCTAAACTGACAGACCCCAGGTGACTGATGTCAATTATGGCGGTACCAAGCAAGACGGACTTATACGCCGTCACAAACTAATTTTGGACTGTGGAATATCTGCACATGGTAGTGGTGGCAACTGGTGCGAGCTTAGGGAGTTTGGAAGGGCACATGTACCCGTACATTTCCAGCGCCGTGAGGCAACCCTGGATGCTGCTTTGAAGTTCACATATAGCTGACCCAGATTCCTGATTGACGGACTGCACACCGAAAAGTATTTTTAATTGGCTATTTACTAACAACCGCTGTTTTCGAAACGCTTAGTTAGGTTAGCCCAAGCTGAGCGAAAGCCATCGTTAGTAAGGGGGGAGTTCGAAACTATAGTGTGTGCATCGCCACTTGTTTTGGCATTTAGGTGAAACAGTTTTTCGACTGGCGTCAGCCTTGGATTGTTTATATAAATGGCCGTAAACCGATCCCTAAAAGTCGGCCACCGCAGATAATCTCCGGTGAAAACCTGAAGTCTGAACTTGGGGAGCTTGGGCTATCGTATCCGCGATCTGAGCCCCACATCTCTCGTAAACGGAATAGCAGTAGCCGTATTTACCTTTGAGGATTGGCAAACTATCAGCTGCACTGTCTCCGGCTTCTGCTATGCACCCGGTGCATTCATCGTATTCTGCCTTGATGCGGTCCCATTACGCGCGTATTTCTTCGCGGCGAATGTTAAGCATGGACAGAGTAGGGGGACCGGCGAAGGAGTGTTTCTTCTGGATTCAAATTCACTCAGTCCATCTGAGACCTCAATAAATTTGCTTAGAGCAATTTGGGAAGCTGGTAGTGCCATTTTGACGTTTGCACGGGTGACCCTTTTTCGGGGCGACGAGGACTTAGAGGTTAGTTCGGGTGTGGGCGGATCTACGGATATGCCTGGGACTACGGCAGGTGGAATAGACAACATGTTGTTATCGCTTCCAACGGACATTTAAAATAAATAACCTTTTTTGGGTCAGAATCTGCTCGCCTTTGTTTATGTCGAATAAATAGGAAACCTGGCACACTTCTGGAGCAGTGGAACGAGGTGTCAACAAAAAAAGTAGTGGATCGGAGAAATTGAAATTGTAGCAAGTAACGACCTGGTTTACTTTGCGGAATGAAACCCAATGACACGGATAAGGAACGGTGAGTAAAGAGCTCGTATATCAACCGTGGAGAAAAAATTCTATGGTATTTAACCTTTTTGGTATATTTATATCGTAATATGGTATAATTGGGATCAAGTTTGCTATTTTTGTGCTGGTATTATTTCCCTTGAAATAATTTGAGAGGGGGAAATACCAAATATGCGTAGTTATGTATTATAGTCCCCGGTGGAGTAATAGTCTTATTTCGCCTTTATATAAACTTCTGAGTGAAGAAAAAATACCAAAATATGCCAATAAGTTGTTGTTCGGAGGATGCTATTTGTTGATTATTCAGTACTAGAATATTTTTTTAGTTTTATTTAATATTCCAGGGAAAAAATACTAAAATAAACCGAAAAAAAATTGGTGGACGGAGGATGCTATGCATGCGGTGGAGTGCTAGTATTATTTTCCCTGGATAAAATAAATTTTATGGAGTAAGTACCAAACACCGAAAAAAATACTAAAAAGTTTGAAAAGTCCTTCTGACTGTCGAAAGTTCTCATGCAGAGCAGTTGCAATTCGAGCTCCAGCAATCACAGAAGCTGCTAACGCGCGAAAAGAAAGTTCTACGGCTCATCACAGTAACAATTCTTAAAACTAATGAAAATAAACAATACATTTAAATTCCTACCTAGCGTGTGTTAGTTTATTAATTAATTGTTGTCGAAAAAGCTCGGCAGCTTAAAACATTTTGGTGACCCCAACGTGATATCCGTGGAACTTTTTATTTACTTGAAAAGTTATTTAGCGTACAAATGAGCAATAAATATACACAGTCGCACCAACAAATAAAGGCAACCTGTCGAGCTTTAAATTAGTAAATTTCAAAAAAAATGGCTGATGGGAATAGTCAAACTCAGAGTGGCGGATCTGGTATCCTCCCAGCAACACCAACAACGCAAGGAGAAGCTTCGGGAGAACTTTTTGACACTTCTCGGCCACCATCTAGAGCTGAGTTTCTTAAACTCAAGATCAGTGCCATCTTTAATAGACTTAATTAATAGACTTAGACTCGCAAATTGACATAGGGCAATTGCGGTCGATGGATGAGTTTGATTTAAAAGTTCACCTGGAATCCCTCAGCTAGTTGGAGTCTTGTTTTGGCATCTCTCAATCTATGGGATCGAATGATGGGATCGAACGCTGATGACGCGCCGTCAATCATGGTGTTGTCCAATAGATCTCGCTTACCTCATTTTAAACTTCCTAAGCTCGACGGGCTTACACGGATTGGGCCAGTTTCTACTCCGTGTTTAAAGCAGTCATTGATAAGGAAGCAAGGCTGACCTAAATCAAAAAGTTTTAGCATTTGCTTTCCTGTTTATCTGGTAAAGCATTGGAAACCGTAAGTTCGTTGAAAATTATGGATGCTAACTATCAAGTTGCATTGGATATTGATATATTCTAAATAAACGATTTCACAAAAAACGTCTTATTATACAGGCTCATATAAGAGAGATATTTGGGTTCGAGCGAGTAGACTCTTCGGTTGCAAGGTTACGGGCTTACACGGATCACATAACCTCACATCTTCGGGCAATGGATTCTGTTGCCACTAAGGAGGAAATTTCTGGGTGCGTTCTGTCTTACGCCTTACTTCAGAAACTTGACAAAGCCACGCAATCCAAGTGGAAAAAGTATCTTCAAATCAGGAGATACAATCGTGGAAGAAATTTTTCACCTTTTTTAAAAGTAGATACACAATGGAAAATTTTGAGCTTGCGACGCAAGGCAATCTGTGGCAAATTAGCACGTCTGGAAGGGTCGTGAGAACAAGTCAAAAAAAATCATTTGCGTATGTTGTCGCAGTGCAAATCATATGATATTTCAATGCCCCGTTTTATGAGGTTATCGCCCAGTTCTCGCCACAAGGAAGCGAAAAAGTTGTCATTATGCATAGCCGTCTAAAAAGGGATCATCATGCGCGAGACTGTTCGTCAGGTCGTTGCCATGCCTATCAATCTAAGCATCACACGCCACACGCCTCCATTATAGACAATCAGTTCAGGAGCTTTGTCCATCTAAACTCAAACCCCAGGTTCAAGTCATATGATTCCTCAAAGTAGTTCAAGCTTTGCGTTGATTTCCCCTTGGATTTTTGGGTTCTTGGGGTAGTATCTCTGCTTGATTGGCTTGTCATCCTTCATTTTGATCTGGTGCCGTCATTGTGCTGAAGTCTGCCAGCTCTGTTTCAAGGAACGCTGTAGTATCGTCCAACTCGTTTACCTGTTGAACGACTGCTACCGATAGCCTTTCCTCGAGCCGTCCATTGTGTCGGCTCCTGGCTGGTATTATTATCTCGTGTCCAGCACACCTTATCTCGGTTCCGACATGTTTCAGGAAGTTCCATCCCTACACCAACGGATCCACTACTCCGGGTAATGTCAACAGGCTCATGGTCACTTTTTTGTTTCCGAATTTGACCTCCACCTCGAGCTGCGCATTAATTCCGCCGCATCTTTCGTCTGCCAACCTAACTTGCCGTCTCGCCCTTGTAATCCTTCCTAGAGCAGCAATATTGTCCGCCATTTCTTCGCTAACGAAGCTTGCCGTTGCTCCGGTGTCGATTGTGGCTTTGTAGCTGTTCCCACCAATCATCACAGCTGCGGACAACTGCTGCTCCTCCTCGATTAGCCTGCCCGTTAGTTTGGAGAGGTAGCATTGTGCGATCCCTGCTCGCCTCTCTGCGGCTGAGATCGGATGAGATGCATATCCAGCAGAATAACAGCCGTTGGTTTCGACACCGTCTAGCACAGTGTTCGTTGCCACCACATATCCGACAGGCCTCCTGCGGGTCTGTGATATGGGTGGCATCTTGTGGCCTCTGTGTGTTACTTGGCGGCCTCCACAAGGTATTGTTTGGCTGTCTCTGTTGCTGTGTGGGTGGTGTCCATTGCCCTCCCTGGCTTGGTGTGGTGGTGAACATTGATACTTTCCCCGTGTCTCTTGGTTGTCTGCCTTTTCGCATCTTCTGCATGTGACCTGCGTTGGTGATGCCGACTTGGTCTTCCAGAACTTGTTCACCTGTGCGAAAGCTTCCCGTTCTTTTTCGTGTTCTTCTTACTCATCTGCTGAGATCATTAGCGTATCCAGGTCCGACACTTTGTACGCTTTTAGGAAGATCCTTAGACTTGGAATGCAGTTTTCTTTAATAATCCTAACTGTCTCTTTTGTAGAATAGCTAAGTGGCCTCGCCATCGTCTGCATGTCGATCATGTAGTCCTTGAACGACTCGCTGAAGCCCTGCTTCCGTTGCCGGACCTGATCCGCCAGCCTGGGGAAGAAATCTCTCGACAGCAAATAGGTGTGGCAGCTTTCTATGAACTCTGCCCAGCTTCTCCATTGCTTGTTATTGGCGATGAACCATTTCTAAGCCCTTCCTTAAAGCAACTCCGGCATCGCTCGAGGGATCATATCAAGGTCCAAGCCGTACGTGTTGGCGGACCATTCTACCTGCTCCAGGAACTGAAATGGTTTTTCTACCCCGTTGAACCTGAACGACCATTCGCTGACCTGATAAGCGACCTTTGCATAGTCCGACTGGCTGGCTCTCGAGGTCAGTACTGCTGTTTTTCTATCTTGGCTTGACTCTCTCCTGTGGGCCTCTTCTTGCAAGTTGTCAATGCTCAGGCTTGCCACTATGTTGTCCCCTTCAGCGTTCGTTAACGTGATGCTTGGGCCGGCTCTGTCGTGGTATGTTGCTTCCAGCTCGGCCCAGATGTCGACGAGTTGTGGGTCGTTCTCCGTTTCTGAATAGTATTCCGACAGTGCCTTCCTCATGTCGTCTAGCCTGCCCTCCAGGGCGACATTAAGCTTCTGTGCTACATGGGCGAAGTCCTCCTTCTTAAGGCGGTAAATCCACTTATTTTTCATTTTTATTGTGTTGCTCTCACTGTTGGGACAATCACGTTGGGCGCCAGATGTAACAAACTGATTTTGTTGCTCTGCTTGCTACGAGATTCGTGCGGCTAGCTCAGAAGATTGTGTGTTCGTCCCACCAAATTTATATGACGTGACTGCCCCGTAGATCAGTGAGAAAACACAGGGTTCGAATGGTGACAGTGGGTTTTATTCTTGTGTTATTAATACAGCGGGTGTGTGGCTGGGCTGGTCTCGGTATCTCCTTGCCCTGGTTCCACAGGCTGCTGATGTTCCTCGTCCTGGCTTGTCGACGCGTTGACTTGACCACCGCTGGTCCTGTGTCTCGGGATATTCGTAGTGGCCCGCCACTGCTCGCTTGCCGACGCGATGCCTCGGGTCGCTTGTAGCGCCTTGGACTCGCAGAGAGTTCGGCCTTGCGGGCTTAGGGAAGCGTTACCGTTCTCAAACTAGGGTGAACAAGCCTTGCTCCAGGGCAACGCCTTTCGAGGCAATACCTGTCCCTTGCTCTGTCCCGGACGGTCCCGCTAGGTTCTTGCTCAGATCGCGCTGACAGTCAAGGCTGGAAGGAAGCTGCCCACTTTGCATTACGCCTAGCGCAGACGAACGTCCCACCCGGCTTCATCCTAATGCTTGACGACCGATCAGAGTTCGGAGTCTGCGTCGAGGCTAGGCGTAGTCGCAGTTAGCCCAACTCCATGGGGAAAGCCGTCCTCCATCGTGGCGAGGTGCGGATTGGATGGACCACCTGCAGGATCCGGGAAAAAACAGGCCCCCAAGATGCTTCAAATGCTTGGAATCCGGGCATATTGCAGTTAACTGCAAGAGCCTAGTAGACAGGAGCGTTTGCTGCATAAGATGTGGTGAAAAAGGGCACAAGGCAGCCAAGTGCAGCAAGGAGCCTTCATACTTAATCTTCTCTGCGGCAGGAAGGAAGGAGACCAGGCACCAGGCAGGAAGCAGATTCTGCTCAGCCACAACCAGCGGGACAGGGAGACCTCGACCGACATGCAATTGATTCAGCTAAACCTGAACCACTGTAGGGCCGCGCAGGACCTCCTGAAGCAGACGGTGCGCGAGCTGGGTGGCGATACTCCGTGAGCCCTACAGAGTGGAAAGCAGTAGCGATTGGGTCACGAATCGAACAGGCAAAGCGGCACTGTGGCTCTGCCACAATGCGGGACATGAGGGCAGTAGAGGGGTTCGTCCGAGCGAACGTAGGCGGCACATGGCTCTACAGCTGCTACCTGGCCCCCAGTCTATCACTGACGTCCTTTAGCGGGATCCTGGACGAGCTGAGGAACGAACTGTGAGGACGGAGCAACGTGGTGATCGGAGGCGACTTTAACGCCTGGGCCGAGGAATGGGGCTCCCTCTATACCAACGCCAGGGGGCGCACCATCCTCGAAGCCATTGCGTCGCAGGACATCGTCCTGTTGAATGAGGGCTCCCAGCACACCTTCAACAGAGCTGGGGCCGGTTTAATTATCGACCTATCGTTCGCGAGCAGCTCCTTATCCCGTAGCACACGCTGGAGGATAGGCGAGGTGTTCACGGCCAGCGACCATGAGGCCATCCTGCTGACAGTTGGCGGTCCACCGTGCCAAAGTCAGCCGACGACCGGGTCAAGAAAAGCCTACCGCCAAGACATTTTTAGGCCACAGACATTTGCCAGTGCATTGGAAGGATTGGCTGTCTCTGAGTTGGACTCGGCAGACGAAGCAGCGAACAAGTTGACAGCTAGACTGGAGGAAGCCTGTGATCTAAGCATGCAGCAGCGGAAGACCATTCGGAAGCACCTCGCGCCAGTGTACTGGTGGAGTGAGGAAATCGCCAGCTTGCGCAGGACCTTAGTGCCTTAGAGCCAGGAGGTTAGTCCAAAGGGCGAGAGGTACCGCAAACCTCCCAGCCTGCAACTGGAGCTTTAGGAGTGCAAAGAAGGCACTCAAACTGGAGATTCGGGACAGAAAGAGGGAAAGCTACCTCAAGCTCTGCGACGAGCTGGAAAATGACCCATGGGGAAGAGCCTACAAGACAGTGGTCAAGCGTGTGAATGCCGGCATTAGGTCGCCTACTGACCCAGCGGTACTGGAAGGTATTGTCCAAGTGCTGTTCCTAGAAGGCCACCCACACTGCATCCCCCGATGGACGCGACAAATTGGGAGCCCGATATGTCCGGTCACGGAGACGGAAATATTATCTGTGGCAAGAATCTTGAAGAACAGTAAGGCGCCTGGGCCGGATCTGATCCCGAACAGTGCAGTGAAGACTCTACTATCCCTCCATCCGGGCGCGGTAGCATCGCTCTACAACACGTGCCTGCTGGAAGGGACCTTCCCCGACAGGTGGAAGCGCCAAAAACTCCTGCTCCTGCCAAAGCCAGGGAGACCAACGGGTGAAGCCTCTTCCTACAGGCCCATCTGCCTGCTGGACACCATAGGCAAGGTCTTCGAAAGGGTCATTGCAACAAGGCTTAACGCTGCTATGGAGGATGCCGGTGGACTCTCTTCCAACCAATACGGTTTCCGGAAAGGGGAATCGACACTGGACGCGATAGAGAGGGTGACCAACATTGCTTCTAAAGCCATCGCTGGTACCAGATGGAAGGGTGGGACGAAGAAATATTGTCTAGTGGTCACGCTGGACATACGGAACGCGTTCAAATCAGCCGATGGGGGGAGGACACTGGAGGCACTGCGGTCCTTCAACATCCCGGAATACCTGCTGAATGTAGTGCTCAGCTACCTCAGCAAAAGGAAGCTGGTCCTAGAAACCTCTGTGGGCCTTTGGAACACGATGTATGACGGAGTTCTGAAGCTCCCACTGCCGAGCAGCACCAATATAGTTGGCTTCGCAGATGATGTCGCGCTGGTCGTGGTGTGCAAACTGCGCAATTCGAGCAGTGGAGGAGTGGCTCTCAGTGGCGGGCCTAGAGCTGGCATCACACAAGACAGAAGCAGTGCTGATATCAAGCAGGAAAGCAGTGGAGTCAGCGCATATCCAGATCGGAGGGACATCGACAGTATCCCAGCGTGCCATAAGGTACCTGGGAGTCATGCTGGACACCCGCCTCTCCTACCGCGAACACCTTGAGTACGTCAATAAAAATGCAAGGGAGACCACAGGATCCTGCTGAACACCGAAGCAGGACAGACGTAAGCTCCTCGCGACCGTTGTCAAGTCGCAGTTGCTGTACGCTGCTCCGGTGTGGGCCGAGGACGCGGCTGTAAGCAGTTACATGCGAGGGGTTAACTCGACGTACCGCCGTGCCGTGTGTGCCGTCAGAATATCGAGTGCCTTTTGGACGATCTCGGACGACGCAGCGCTTGTCATTGCAGGCGAAGTTCCCCTATGTGAACTGGTGCGGGAGGCCACCAGACGAGCCACAGAGCCAAGACCGCGGTGAAGAGGAGTGCCAGGATGCAGAGCGTCGACAACTGGCAGCCATCATGGGACAACTCCAGCAAGGGACGCTGGACGCACCAGCACGGCCAGGTTGATTTTTACCTCACGCAGGCGCTGAGTGGACACGGTTGCTTCCGAAGCTTCCTTAAGAGCTTCGGACACGACACGGAGGACGGTTGCCCAGAGTGCGGCAGTGGGATTGTTGAGGACGCTCAGCAAGTCCTCTTTGAATGTCGCTGTTTTGGCTACGACCGCCAAACACTGATGGAGACCACCGGGGCAAGAGTTCGGCTAGAAACTTTTGTGCCCCTCATGCTGCTGAATGAGGTGAATTGGGAAGCGATTCATGTGGCCGTGATGCATGTGGCACACCTATGTGCCGCTCCTCTGCCGAGATGTGGCACTTCTTCTCCCGGTTCAAATTTCACGGCAGAGTCCAAAGTCCGTTAGAGTTCCGTTATCCCCTTTTGCACACGGCACTCTTTCTGTGCCCGCCAAGTCTCCATTCTCCGCTCCTTGATCTCAAAACTCTCTCATACTACATCCTTGGTCTCCAAACTCTCTTATTCTCCATCCTTGGTCTCCAAACTCTCTTATTCTCCCACATTGGTCTCCAAGCTCTCTTCTTCTCCAACCGCTCCTCGCCGCGCCGTTACTACGCAAATTCGTCGCGTATCTGGTAAGCGGCCGGCCATCTGTTGCTGCTGCTGCTGAGACTTGCGGGGAGTTATTCAGCTCTTCGCAACTCAGTTTAACTCGTCGTAAAGTCTCATATATCAAACGCTACAAATAGCACTCAGGCCATCGTAACTTCGAGAGTAACTGTTCAACAAACTATTCACGCACTTGGTACTGACTCGGGGAATATCCCGTCGAACTTTCATAATCATTCATCGCGACTCATCGCTTATCGGAAGACGAGCTCGTAGCTCGGTTTTGGAAAATAGAACACGTCTCTGAGCCAATTGCAATTATACTCGCCTTCCATCTGGAAAATATTCAGTTCGCCTCCCTATAAAGCATGACCTTGCCTTGTTGGGTGAATCATATTCGCAAGCTAAAGGCGTTTGGAAAACTTCGAGCGAAAATGTAACAGGAATCCTCAAATAAAAGTTGCCTTCTCTGCCTTTATAAAGGAATACCTTGACCTCTTGTGCCTAGTTCGGAGGTACATTTATGTAAATATTTCCTTCCGCACTGTTCATGTCGAACAAGGCAGAGTGCAACATCGCTGTGTTGACATCACTGGTCGATGTTTCCGAACCGGTTTAAAACTGCTCTCTATGTTCCTAGTACACCCGATAGCCTAAGCTTACGCCATGTTAGATCATTCGATAATAAAAAGTGAAACACGAAGCACGGAAACTCAACCCCTCTGTTTGTATTTCTTTGGGAAAAACTTGGAAAATGCTTGGCACGGACCCGCCCAATCAGTTGGTCCTTCGAGCCGGATTTCTTTTGATCGTTTTCCACAAGCTAAGTAATTCTAAAGTTTTTTTCCACTTGCGATAAAATATATATATATTTTTTTCACACAACCCCGCTCCACCGCCTCCACTTTGTGCAAATATAAATATATTTATATATCTCTTTTTGATCTTTCCGATCGGAAGCATAATCTACACACCACAAGTGGCACATTCCGCGCAAGTTCCACAAAATGTAACGACTTATATTTATATCTAGTCAGCACACACCCCCGTTCCACCAAATTGGCTCCTCTTTTGTTAGAGAAAAAAAATATACATATGCATAGATGTAGTTCAGATATATTTAACACAAAAAAATTAAATAAAATCCTAACATATACATATACATACAGCATCCATCCACCGTGCAAGACCCAATATTCACATTTTCTTTTTGTTAAATTACAAGCACAAACGGGAAACAAACACTTTGGCGGCATCAATCCGCCGTGCAAAGATCCAGTTTTTTTTTTAACCTTTTGTTTATTTTTATACCCGTTACTCGTAGAGTAAAAGGGTAAGTATGTAACAGGCAGAAGGAAGCGTTTCTGACCCCATAAAGTATATATATTCTTGATGAGGATCACTAGCCAAGTCGATCTAGCCATGTCCGTCTGTCCGTCTGTCCGTCTGTCTGTCCGGATGAACGCTGAGATCTCGGAAACTATGAGAGCTAGGCTATTGAGATTTGGCGTGCAGATTCCTGAGCTTCTTACGCAGCGCAAGTTTGTTTCAGTAGAGTGCCACGCCCACTCTTACGCCCACAAACCGCCCAAAACTGTGGCTCCCACAGTTTTGATGCTAAAATAAAATTTTAACTGAAATGTATTGTTCTCATCAATACCTATCGATTGATAAAAAAAAAGTTTGTCACGCCCACTTTTACGCCCACAAACCGCCCACAAAATTAAAAAAATCGTAAATATGAACGTGGATATCTCGGAAACTATCAGGGATAGAGAATTGGGATCTCAGATTTAGATTTCGTAGCCTTGCACGCAGCGCAAGTTTGTTACGCAAATATGCCACGCCCACTCTAACGCCCACAAGCCGCCCAAGCCTGTGGCGCCCACAATTTCCATGCTAGACCCAAAAAATTGTTGCCACGCCAACTCTAACGCCCATAACGCTTAAATCTGTATTCCGCCGATAGGTGGCGCATTTAAATCTCGCTTTGCTGCTTGCATATCTCCATTTCCCTTTGGTCCCTTAAGCTGAGTAACGGGTATCGGGTACTTGACTATAGCGTTCTCCCTTGTTTTCGAAATACAATAATGCTCCTAAAATATTAGGGCATTCACATGTCGATGCTCCACGAAAACTTTTCCGCCGAAATGTAAGTCTCTAGCCGAACATAACAGAGAGACGCAAAAGAAATAACGGATCGGCCGAAATTTGTCTCAGAGAGCGCCGAGTGCAGGCAGATTATAAGACAAAGAACGAGAGGAAACCTCCGAATATCTGCCTCTCTTTGTTGCTCGATCGTTTTCATAGGCAGTCTTCTACGCTGCGCCGACTTCTCTGCTGACGTCAAAAGCGGCACAGCGTCTGAGGCCAAAAAAAAGAAGCTTTTTGCACACATACCAGTGTGCAATGTAAATAAAAGAAAACAACCACCCAATAATTAAAAAACCCACTGAAATATCAGCTTAATGATAATTGGGTTGTGTTTTCCATTCGGGATGCCGCGGAGAATAAAAAACCGGTTGCCGCCACCCTCAGACTCGCCGGTCCGACAAGTGTGCCAAGTAGGTGGTGTTGCAGCGAAATGCAGAAGCCGGGTTTGGGGAAGGGGGTGGATGCAAGGTTGTGGCATATGCGGACGATGTAGCCATTATTTTCTCAAGAAAATTTCCTCAGACACTATGCGATCTAATGACCGCCAAACTTAAAATACTCTCTGACTGGACAACAGAAAGAGGTCTAGGGGTAAACCCCTCGAAAACGGAACTGGTGCTGTTTATAAACAGATACAAGATTCCTCAACTAAACCCACCAATATTAAATAACTGCTCTCTCTCCTTCAGTGACAACGCCAGGTATTTGGGGTTAATATTAGATAAGCGTCTGACATGGAGACTAAACAGCCAAGAGAGAACGAGGAAGGCAACAATTGCCCTCTACTCCTGCAAAAAGGCCATCGAAACGAAATGGGGCATGTCCCCAAAATTCGTCAACTGGATACACACAGCGATAGTTAAGCCTATTCTGCTCTACGGAGTGTCAATATGGTGGCCCGCGCTAATGAAGCAGACAACCACAACAAACCTAAACAAGGTACAACGAATGGCATCCTTATGCATAAGCGGAGCCCTTCGCACCACCCCCAACGAGGCGCTAAATGCTATTCTGAACCTTCCAAGTCTGGACTTAGCCGGTATGGAACGAGCTAAGATAGCTGCGGTTCGGATGAGGGACTTAGGGCAGTGGAAACCCCAAATATACGGTCATGCCAGGATACTCCAGCAAGACACAATGATCCCACCCAGTACAGATCTATGTAAACCTATTGAATACATCCACACCCCCTTTGAAGCATTGCTCCCAACCAGAGAAGACTGGGAACAAGGCCAGCCGGGCCCTACAGAGGCAGTCAATTTCTACACTGACGGCTCAAAATTAAATAATCAAGTCGGAGGAGGTATATACTCCGAACAACTTAATATTAGGAAATCCTTCAGACTTCCGGATCACTGTAGCGTCTTCCAGGCGGAAGTATTTGCCATAATTGAAGCTTTGATGCTTCTGAACGATGCAAACTGTCAGAATAAACTGATTAACATCTATAGTGATAGTCAAGCGGCTATCAGGTCGATTATCTCGACCAATACAAACTCCCACACCATATCAAACTGCCGCAAATCTCTGCACGAGATGGCTCTGCAGTTTAAAATTTACCTGATATGGGTCCCGGGTCACCGGAACATTACAGGCAATTGTATTGCAGATGAGCTGGCCAGGCATGGCACTACCGTTCCTCTCCTTCCGGACAAGGAGAACATTGGTATGCCGATGGCCACCTGCAAGCTTAACATTAGAAATCAATATAAGAAACTTGCGAGCCTAGCATGGACACATGTTAAGCACTGTCGCATCTCTCGCCAGACATGGCCAATCATCGACGCGAAGAGAACTTCGGAACTATTAAGACTAAACCGTACCGAGTGCGGAATGGTAATTCGAGTGTTAACAGGCCACTGGTTGGTTGGCACACACGCAAGCAGATTGGGCGCGCCCCGAAACGATTTCTGCAGAAGCTGCAGGGACGAGGAGGAAGAGGAAACGGTGGAACACCTGTTCTGTTCCTGCCCGCCCCTGTGCAGATCTAGACTGTACCACTTAGGGAATCCCTTCATGAGCAGTCTATCTGAACTGGCGATCATAAGCCTAAAACGAATAATAAAATTCATTAAAGCAACCGGATGGGAATTATGCTAAGCCAGCTGCAATAATGGCAGCAGATTTTTAAGAAAGGGGATACAGATCCACGCGGTACCACAATGGACCTTTTAAGGACTAAGTGTGTCAATGATTTGGCAGCCGCTCTAACCTAACCTAACCTAAACCCCAAAAACGGTTAAAGGTGGTCAGTGCAGATGAAAAAGGTCGCCTAGTCCAAGCTGTTGTCCATCATTGTGGGAATTGACCGACAGGAAGCAATAACGCAACAGGGGCAAAACTGCAGAATAGTTGACGTGCTGGAGGAGATCCTCTAGAGGATGCCAGTGGGAAGGAACATGCCGAGTGGGACTTCGCTCTCTACATGGACATCCTGCCGAGCGTGTCCCCGCAAAGAAAGTAAGATCTGGCCAAAATAATTTGGTTGCGTTGTACTAATAAAAGGATCTTTTTAGCATAACCACCAGTAATGATCTCCGAAGTCCTCTCCATTAGGAGTCCGTACACCACCACCACCACCAGCTACTTGGCAGCTTAAGCGGAGCTGGAGGACGCGGTGGCTTCTATAGGGAGAAGGAAAATATGGAGAAGCCATGGCCAGGATGCTGGGCGACTTCCTGCAGCATCAGCGGATCAACCCCGTTCCCAATCCGGCTCCCACTTCCTCAAGGTCCAATATGCCCATTGGGACTCGGAGCTGGACTGCGGTGGCGCGGGAAAGATGGCGAAGCATTCGTGGGACGTTAAGGAAGCTTTAAACTACAAAATTTCCATAATTAAAAACATTCGTTGAACATTCCATTTATTATACCCGTTACTCGTAGAGTAAAAGGGTATACTAGATTCGTCGGAAAGTATGCAACAGGCAGAAGGAAGCGTTTCCGACCCCATAAAGTATATATATTCTTGATCACGATCACTAGCCGAGTCGATCTAGCCACGTCTGTCCGTCTGACCGTCTGTCCGTATGAACGCTGAGATCTTGGAAACTATAAGTGCTGCAATACTGGGATTAGGCATGCAGATTCCTGAGATTCCTGCGCAGCACAAGTTTGTTTCAGCAGAGTGCCACGCCCACTCTAACGCCAACAAACCGCCCAAAACTGTGGCTCATACAGTTTTCATGCTAGAATAAAAATTTTAACTGAAATGTATTGTTCTCATCAATACCTATCGATTGACCCAAAAAAAGGTTTGCCACGCCCACTTCAACGCCCACAAACCGCCCACAAACTTCAAGAAATCGTAAATATGAACGTGGATATCTCGGAAAATATCAAATATAGAGAAATGGGCTTTCAGATTTAGATTCCGTAGGCTCGAGCGCAGCCCAAGTTTATTACGCGAATATGCCACGCCCACTCTAACGCCCACAAGCCGCCCAAGCCTGTGGCGCCCACAATTTTCATGCTAGATAAAAAATTTTAACTGAAATGTATTGATCTCGTCAATACCAATCGATTGATCAAAACAAAATTTGCCACGCCCACTCTAACGCCCATAACGCTGAAATCTGTCTACCGCCGGTAGGTGGCGTAATTAAATCTCGCTTTGCTGCTTGCATATCTCCATTTCCCTTTGGTCCCTTAAGCTGAGTAACGGGTATCTGATAGTCGAGGTACTCGACTATAGCGTTCTCCCTTGTTTTTATTTTACTTTCTTTGTGAACCAGCAGACTCCTCCTTTTTAAGTTTCTCCAATTGATTTGTTTTCCGTTTGGCAACAAGCCCAGCCGCTTGACAGTAAGACCATGCTACATACATTGCGGGTGAACTTTGAAAACTTCGGTCACCAGTGTGACCAAAGAATAAGTTTTTTCGACTAGTGAAACTCTTAGCCGATCTGAGTACTAGGCTTTAAGCCGAAACTCATTAAACAGCGACATCATCCATGTACCTAGTCTTTTCCCGTCAGTGTATTATCAGGCTCCTTCTCAAGCCTACTATCCCAACTGGTGAAGGTGAGGAACAAAAACTTCAGTTAACTGTCCCAACAGCTGTAACATCCGGCCGGCCAGAGCCAAAAGCGAGTCGTCATCGCCCACCCAATAGGCTGGACCTGGTAAAAGCTTAACTCAATTCATAAAGATCAGACCTCCTTCCAGAACAACAAGCGAAAAGTCCTTTACCCCTTTAAAATCCGTGAGAACAGCTGCGACACAGCCATTTTTATCCCTTCAAGTCACGAGATCAACTGCGAAAATGGCTGAGGCTGAAGCTAAAACTGCTTTGACAAAATTTGTGACTCTAACTGATAGGGTTAGTCGATTCGAAGCCAGGGTCAATACCCCAGCAGACCCACCTCCGTCTGTTCACACTAATAAGGTCAGACTTCATCAGATACAGGCTCTCTGGGACAAGGTAGAGAAAGAGTACGAGACGTGCTCTAAGGTTCTTTCTGTATTAAACAGTACAGACACGATGACAGTCATGCAAGCCTAGTATGACTACTTTGAACGATGCGCCGCAACACTAAACGAAACAATTGAAAGAGAGAGTGGAAATTCCCTAAAGCGCCTGGAGAACACTATCCAAGGATGTTTGATAGCTCTGAAAATAGCTAAAGTAGATATAACATAGTGGGATTGTCTTCTCGTCTTCCTGTGCTCCTCAAAGCTGCCTGTGGGAGCAGTCCCTCCTCAAACCATCCGAGATTCCAGGGTGGGAAGAATTCTAGACCTTCTTAAAAGGTCGTCATCGAACCCTTGAGGCAATTGATTAATTTAAACCTACTTTGACCGCTCAAATCAGAGCCCCGCATCCTGAAAGTGGGCCGCGGATTATCCATAACTTTAAAAGTAGGATCCCCAGTGCCGACCGGGAACAGTATATTAAACAACAGAAACTCTGTCTGAACTGTTTTGCAAAAGCCCACATGTTGAGAGACTGCATAAGTACGCATAATTGCAGCACGTGCAATGGTAGCCACAATACTCTCCTGCATCGTGGCAGCCCTCCACAACTCCAGTCAGCATCCGTACCTGACCTCCAGCCAGAGATACAGTCCACTTCGTCGAACGTCCGAACGTACCTCGCCGTGAATACGCAAGGGTTCCTCTTGAGCACGGCGCCTATAGAGATCTGCCACTTGGGCATTAGGTACTCAGCACGTGCCTTAACTGACTCCGGATCCGAGGCGACCTTTATATCAGAACGGTTATTCAACCTAATTAAGTTCCCCTATGAATCGGTACAAGCTCAAGTTTCTGGAGTAAATAAAACTGTTGCTGCCCAACCTCGTAAGCGCTGTAAATTCCATATATTCTCTCCCATTAACCCACAAATCCAAATCGATGCCTACGTATATCTTTTACCACTTTTAGCCGGAACTCTCCCATCCTATTCGATACCCTAAGAGTCGTTGAGGGACCTCCCCCCCATAAATTTAGCAGATCCGAATTTCTACCAGAGTTCGCAAATTGACGTGCTCATAGGCGCCGATATCCTTCTATCGATTATTTTAGGCCGCTCCCATTCAAATATTTGCGGAACACTCCTTGGCCAAGAGACCATATTCGGGTGGATTCTTTGCGGCCCAATTGCTAAGAATCCCATTAACAGAATATCTTCCTTCTCAGCACGGTTGTCTCTCAGCGAATCTCAACTAGACGGCATCCTTACCAAGTTCTGGGAGGTGGAGAATGTTCCGGTGAAGCCGGTAAAGGAATCCAGCTCGGTGTGTGAAGATAACTTTCAGCAAACCGCCACAAGGGATAAAGAAGGGAGATATGTTGTTTCTTTGCCTTTTAAGGAACCTAACCAAATAGACCGGGGACATTCAAGGTCCATCGCACTGGCGCAATTCCTTAGAAATGAAGTACGGTTGAGTAAAAACGCCCCCTTGAAAGAGCAGTATGACTCAGTTATTCAGGAGTATTTAGATTTAGGTCATATGCACCTAGTCTCCCCGGATATTGTACTTGCCACACCACGCGGTTTTCAAGCCAGACAGTACCACCACAAAGGTTTGCGTCGTGTTTAGCGCCTCCAATAAATCGTCAAACGGGTACAGCTTTAATGATATCTTTTATAGAGATCCGGTACTGCAATCTGATTTGACCACCCAGATCCTCAAATGGCGTTTCTTTAAATACGTCTTCAATGATTACATCACCAAGATGTATCGGCAGATTCTCGTCCATTCCGATCATACACGTTTCCAAAGAATCCTGTTTCGCGATAAGGAAGGAAAACTCTGTGATTAGAGCTCGACACTGTTACTTTCGCAGTTAACCGTGCCCCCTTTCTGGCCATAGGCGTGCTTCAACAACTGGCCCAAGATGTATGTGACCAATATCCTTTGGCAAGTGACATAATTTCTAACTTTATGTATAATGTATAATGATAATATTCTAGCTGGCAACCACACGCAGCACTCCGCTGTTTCAGCCATCAAAGAGCTCCGCGGTGCCCTCGAGGGTGCAGGTTTTCCGCTGCGCAAGTGGACCTCAAACGAGAAGAAAGTTTTACAAGGTATTCCAAAAGAACACCTGATTAGGTCCGACTTTCTGGAGTTGGAAGACGCCAGTATGGCAAAAACTCTGGGAATCCGTTGGCACGCGACATCTGATAGTTTCCTTTTTCTGCCGATAGATATTTCTCTCCAAACAAATTACACAAAACGAGAGGTTTTATCCCAGAAAGCCAAACTGTTTGATCTAGCAGGATGGCTATCGCCATTCATTGTTCGGGCAAAAATGCGGTGCTTCTCTCGCTGCAGCAGCTCTCGCCGAAATGCCTCCTACTCAGTACGATACATATTATTGGACAGACTCCACGATAGTGCTTGCATGGCTAGGCATGGACCACATTCGTTGCCAACAGAGTCGCGAGAATTGGTCAACTCGCCAACAGAGAACAGTGGTTTCATGTTAAATCGGAAGATATCCCAGCTGATCTGGCAAGCAGAGGCGTCTCAGTCCATGAGTGGTGGCACGAGCCTAAGTGGCTGCATCACAACCAGGAGCTATGGCTACTCAATTCGTCGATGCAGCTCGAAACAGAGCTCGAACAACGCCCAATAAGATGTAACATCGCCATAGCGCCCCCGAAAACTGAGATTTTGGAGCCTTTTTCAGCATTCGAGTGGGCTTTACGCGTTCTCGCTTACGTATTCCGTTTTGCAAGGTGTCGCAAGCAAGATGTCAACGTAAAGTCAGAACTCACCGCTGCAGAGTTGTCTGAGGCTGACTGTGCTCACTCAGCTCAGTGAGTTTCCAGTCCAAGGGCAGTTCCAAAGGGCAACATATTCCAGTCTCCCCCCCTTTGTAGACAGCCACGTTGTCTTAAGAGCAAGCGGGCGTTTACAAGCGTCTGAGATGAAAAACATCCAATCATCATTCCGGCAAGGTGCATTTTTGCCAAACTTTTGGTCCCAACCATATCCTAACCAATTGATGATCCGACTGATTCGTTCCAAGTATTGGATCCCTAAGCTGATGAACCTTGTAAAAGACACCATTCATTCTTGTCGAGTGTGTACCATTTACAACCATAAGGTGCAAACTCAGCTGATCGGAGACTTGCCCTGTGCGGGACCATTTGATATAATAAACTATGACGGTCGGGGGTGTAAGATAACAAAGGGGTATGTCTGCGTTTTTGTGTGTTTTAGTACCCGAGCTATCCATCTAGAGGCTACATCAGACTTGACCACTGGAACCTCCACGTCTTTATACAAGGACTTAATTGAAGCTACGAGGACTTTGATCCTGTCCAAGTACAGTCTCCAAAATGTGACCTGTCTATGGGAGGCCGGTGTCAAAAGCTTTAAGACACACTTCTACAAGCAGACGGCTGGCGAGAGCTACACATTTGAAGAGGGTAGCTCCTATCGAAATTTGAGGCCTGCTTAAGCCCGAGTCCTATTTCTCCAATGTCCGAAGACCCCACTGAACTCGTAGCTCTCAGCCGAGCGACAGTCTTACTGGTCCTAGGTTCGTGTCATCCTGTGTCGTCAATCCTCACACATGTCACGATCATAAGCATCATCCATAACACCTAACCTTTTTTTACTCGCTCCCACAGATTGTTGACGATGGCGCCAACCAAAACCCAGCACGCTCGGTCACGCACAACCAACGGGTACAGGTGCCGCGTTTGCCGAGGGGTGCACGCGCTAAGAAAATGCCAACGGTTCCTCCGGCTCCCGGCTCTGAAGCGGTTCCACGCGATCCTAATAAATCAATATTGTGCGAACTGCCTTGCTTACGAGCATTCGGGCCAATCCTGTCACAGTAATGCCAAGTGCCACTTCTGCAGCGGAAATCACCACACCCTCTGGCACTTCCAAGAGCCCACATCGCAACGCTCCAAGACCGACAGCAACAGCAGAGAGCGTCGTTGACGACGTCGCTTCGCTCATCATCACCGAAGGAGATATCCCCGACCCGAAGAATCGCATTCACGCATCCTTGGCAAAGGCCCTCAACCTTTCCTGCATCACCAGATGCAGATCCGAGCTCCGCCCAAGCCCTTGGATCCGAAGGTCCGGGATTGCTTTCCAGACAGCATTTTGGCTGATGATGGATGGTTCCTTCCTTAGTGTCGGCTGTTTTGAAAGCTGACGTATACGCGGAATTAATTCTGCCGGGTATCCGCCCGAGTCAAAACGGATTGCCTATGGCGCAAAGCTCAGCCTTGCCCTATTGAGCACTTGCTCCCTCTCCTGATACGCCATTCTCCCCATTGCGAGGGGGGGAGAATGTTCATGTCGAACAAGGCATAGTGCAACATCATTGCGTTTTTAAAAAAGATAGAACGTCCACTAAGTTGAGGGTAGTATTTGATGGATCGGCAAAAAGTTTATCTGGGTTCTCGTTGAATGAACTTCTTTAATCGGGACCTACAATCCAATATTTCGATATTCTCACTCGGTTTCACGCATTTTCCGTGGCTCTTTTAAATAGTTCATGTGGTGTAAAGTAGTTTCTTAGGCTGGGATGCAGCTCAGTCTGGCCAGGATCCCCTTTACAGAAAAATATATAAAGGATGGGACATGGATTGGAGATAACTGGTAGGCGGATGCTAGGTTAAAGTTATCCGCCCCATTAAATCGATCAATTAGACTGAGAAAAGTGTTTATTTGTATACAATTAGGTAAATAAAGGCCCGCGGGTCACTCTTCAGGTACGCCTATTGGGTCTGACTCGTGGCAAGCGCCACAAGTGAGCGGAAAGGGGCAAAATATCTCTTGGAGGCGCTCCTTTATGTCGCCCGACATTTTGTGCTGTGGCCTGGGTTACGATCTAGCCGGCACGCCTGATCTCCCTTAGCATTCGCCGAGGTCACACGTGCTCTTTCGGCCAAACTTGTCGGAGTCCCCACTGTACCGCCAGCAGTCACTGGTGGGGCAGGGGCGCCGGCAAGTGGTAAGCAACCCCGGACACGAGACTTATTCTGGGGTCAGCCTAAAATGAGGGTATTTTCCGGTCGGCTTGTCCGACCCCGGACAAAAATAGACATGCAACATTTTATTATACATTTACACATTCCAGAGTTTTCTACATATTCCTCGTTTTAGTATCTCTGCTGTAATAATGCCTTTCGCAAGTTTCTTCCATATTATTTTCGTAGGTTAATTTCATGATCTAGCACTTGAACACAGAATTCTAGGGGCGTCTCTCACCTACCCTAACCTTGCAACACCGCATCGAGATCGGAAAACCTTCCAAACATGTGGTTGATGGCCGGCTTAGAAGTTTTCGTGGCCATTCGGTGCGGGTCTTGCATCTCACTCACCCATCTCACTCCTGCACACACACGTGGCGTCGGGTGCGTGTGTTTCCTTGTCTTGCAGCGCAGATCTTCTCGCCGCTGTTCCTGGGCCGGGAGATCTACACCGTCCTTGTCCTCGTCCCGCTGCTGCTTCTCCTGCCGGGCCAGCGTCAAACGACCGCTGGTTTGTCCTGTTCTTGTTGTTGCTGCTGTACTCGCTGTTGCTCCTCGATAGGTCCATTGTCGCCACTCGCCTGAGCCAGCGTCAAAACGACCGCTGCCTCTGTTCACTTTTGTTCGTCCGTGTCAATCGACCACTCGCAAATCACTGACTCCCAGTTTGTGTCCAGCTTCTTGTCTTGGCGCCATTTTTCTTGAAACTACCATGATCTTATCTTCCTCTCGATCGCCCTTGAGCGGGGCCCTGGCGTGTGCCAGTTTTCGGGGGTTGATTTCGCTGGCGTGCGAATTCCCGTGTATGTCGCGATCCTACTGTCCTCTCCCTCAGTCCTATGGCTGGAGTTGGCGCGTGCCAGTTTTTCGTGGAAAGTTCTCGCGCTTTGTGTGTGTGTGTGAGGTGAGCTTTGGCTCGCTAGCGGAGGGTGTTCCGCTTGACTATCGTGTGTGGGTTTTCGGGCCTAATCTTAACCTACGATTAATACTAAACTTATCTACTAATACGATTAATACTAAACTTATCTACTAATACGATTAATACTAAACTTATCTACTAATACTTCTATTTGTGAGGAGCCGTACGGTTCCTTACATTCCCCTCCTACTTCCCCTGCTCGGAAGAGGAACTTCCGGTCCACACGACGTCCGCTGCGTTCCTGCGGCGAGATGTGGTCCACAAGGGGTCGCGGCAGGCGGTTCCCCCCCACCCTGTTGCGTAAATGTGGTGGGGGGACGATCCACTCCTCGCCCTCCGGTGTTGCTTGGCGGGAGCGGTCGTCGCGCCCGTGCGGCTTCTGCTTGGTCCTTCGCCGGTCCGGCTTCTGCTTGGTACTGCGTGGGTACCGGGCGTCTGTCTACGACGTCCAGTTCGAGGGATCGTTGTTGCTGCTCCATCCAATCCGTCTCTTCCGCCCAGCTCGCGAAAATGGGTGGTTGGGCGCCTTCGTCTTCATCGTCCGGCTCTGTGGCTATAACATTGGTGTTAGGCTGCTCGTCTGCCACCAGTGCTGGCATCTCCTCATCTGCGTCGCCTCCTGTAGGTTCGAGGAACGTCTCCAGGGCTGGCATCTCCTCATCTGCGTCGCCTCCTGTAGGTTCGAGGAACGCCTCCAGGGCTGGCATCTTCTCATCTGCGTCGCCTCCTGTAGGTACGAGGAACGCCTCCAGCCAGGCTCGGGTGGCTCGCCGCAGTTGCCTACGGCTGGCTTGCTGCGCTGATGGGTGTAGGGACGTGTGTACCCACGGTTGCTCCTCACCACCGTCTCTCTTGGAGTATGTAGGGCTCTCGCGATAGAGCTGCTCCCGGACCCGGGTCTTAAGTGGGCTTTCGTTCCCGGTGCTGCTCGTGCCGGAGTCGACCGTGCTCTCCAGGCTGCTTAACTCCCACTCACCCGCGCTCTCCTCTCCGGAAGAGGCTGGTGTCGGTGGGACGGTTGTCCTCGTCGTCGGTGGTGACGATGCCTTCCGGGGTCGGGTTGGTCAGCTCGCTTAGTGTATTGGTCGGCTCGCTTGGCGTGTTGGTGTCCGCCTCGTCGTCGCCCTTCTCCCAAGGGTACTCCAGCAAGACGCCATTCGGGCTCAGGGCTTAAGCCGCGACCACCGTACCAGGCGTCTCCAGCCGTCATAGGTGGGCACACTTCGGCCTAGCGCGGCTACCGTGTCTCCTGGCGTGACTTTATCGTACAGGGCCCCTTGGAGGCGTGGCTCCATGCCGTGAACGATGAAGGCTGGGCTGAACCCAGTAGAGTCTGAAACGCTGCTGTTTATTGCCAGATTTAGGTCTGGCAAGAGCTCGTCCCAGGTCGTATGCATCTCTTCGATGTATTGGGCGACCATAGTCTTAATAATTCTATTTGCCCTCTCAGTCGGATTCTGCTGCGGAGTGTAGGGCGCGGTATATGGGATCTCCATTCCGGCTTGTTTCCAGAAAGCCTTGAAGGACCGACTTGTAAATTGGGTCCCGTTGTCACAAACGAAAACGCGAGGAACCCCGAAGTGGTTCAAAATCCTCTCTTGAAAGGATTTCTCGAGATGTGCTGAGGTGGCTTTTCTCAAAGGGACCAACTCTACCCATTTCGAAAACGCGTCGAAGACTACCAGTAGCATACGATTCCCACTCTTGGATCGCGGGAGGGGCCCAATAAAATCTGCACATATCCTGTCAAAGGGCTCACTGATCTGTCTGGTGCACATTTTACCGGCCGGCTTGTTCTGGCTTATCTTATACCGCTGACACGTATCGCACTTACGGACGTATCCAGCTACATCGCGGAAGAGTCCTGGCCAGTAGTAACGCTGGGCAACCCGTGTGGTTGTCTTTCTAATCCCGAGATGCCCCGCCGTCGGCTGGTCATGGCACTCCAACAGCACCCGCGGTCGGTGTTCCTTGGCTACACACAGCTTCCATGGCACGAATTCCTCATCGTCGGGCCGTGATCCGTCGATATAACTGCTCGTTCTCGTAAACGTAGTCCGGGAAATCTTCTAGTTTTTCCTGTACTAGTTTTGGCATCCGCTGGTACCAAGTGTTCTCGGGGGCGTCTTTCTGAATCCTGTGTATTACATCATACGTCGGGACAAAGCATCTGCGACTATGTTTTGGTCTCCGCGTCTGTATTGGACGTCAAACTGATACTGTTGCAGTTCTAACGCCCAGCGCTTTTCGGCCAGTGGGGTTATCGATTGAGTTAAGCCACTTCAGCGCGAGGTGGTCTGTTATTACCTCAAATTGATACCCTTCCAAATAACAATGTAACTTCCTGATGGCCTACACAATGGCCAGACACTCCTTCTCTGTGGCCGAATAATTCTCTTCAGCGGCGATGAGACGTCGGCTAGCAAATGCGATGACGCGCTCCATGCCTTGGATCGTCTGAGTTAAAACGGCTCCCAGACCTATGTCGCTGAAGGTTTGAAGGACAAATTTCTCGCTGAAATCCGGGCATGCCAGCACGGGTGCCTCCGTGAGTTTCCTTTTAAGTTCCTCGAATGCATCTTGTTGCTCCTGCTGCCATTGCCACTTTCTTGAGAAGTCCGCACATGGGCTGTACAATGCTCGCGAAGTTAGGTAAAAATCGCCTGTACCAAGAGGCGATTCCGAGACAGCGTCGGAATTTCTTGCATGTAGTGGGTGGACTTAGTTGGCGCACGGCCGCGATCTTCTCTGGATCCGTGTGGATTCCTTCCTCGCTAATGAAATGTCCTAAATATACTAGACTACGCTTGAAGAAACTGCATTTCTTCGAATTGAGGCGAAGGTCGCCTTTCGGAATACTTCCTGTAGGTGAAGAACGTGCTCCTCTAGTGTGGCTCCTATGATAATAATGTCATCTAAGTACGCAAATGCATGGGGCTCCAAGTCGGGTCCTATAACACTGTCGTGTGCTCGCTGAAACGTCGCTGGTGTTGAGTGTAAGCCAAACGGCATGAAATTCCAGTGATAGAGTCCTCCCCCTGGCACTATAAAGGCTCTGCACTCGCGACTAGCCTTGGCCACCGGGATCTGCCAGTACCCACTCTTTAAATCTAGGGTAGATATATACTTCGCGTGTCGTAGCCGTTCTAGTATGTGAGATATCCTAGGTAATGGGTATGCGTCTGGTACCAAATGGGCATTTAGTTGCCGAAAATCAAAGCATAATCTTATTTCTCCTGATTTTTCGCCTACTAGTACAATTGGGGCGCTATGTGGACTCCGTTAAGGCTCTATACAGTCGTTGCGCAACAGTTCTGTTCTGTTCATCTATAATTTTCTGCATCGCCGGGTTCTTTGGGAAATATCTCTGTTTGATTGGCTTGTCATCGCGCATTGTGATACTGTGCTCGGCGATATGTGACACACCGGCCAACACTTCGAACTTAGCTAATTCTTCCTCTAGAAACTGGATCACCCAGGGTTCTACGGCTTCCGTGGCCGGCTGTTCTGGGGTTTCTGTAAAAACTGCTAACGCTTCTCCAGCGTTGGGCGTGATTCCTGCCCTCCTTGGGGAATCTATGCTTCGCGAATCGCAAGGCGTGTGCAGTGGCTCCAAAATTTGTTCACGTAAATTGTCGGGTACTCTGGTTGTCTGGCGAAACGGATTATTTCTTACCGCCCTCTCGGGTGAAAGAATATTGATCGTGGTTAATGTGTTCAGGCTGCTCAGGCTGGTCTCGTGGTTCTGGTTCTTGGCGTCCGGTTATAGTATTTGGCGACTGGCAAAATGCAGTTGATGAAAGAGGAGGCAGTACTAAATTGGTCGTGGTTGTACCTAAGTTAAGGGGACTAAATTGCAAAGATACGCGTCCACATTGCAGAGTGGCGGACACGCCTCCGAGAAAATCCATGCCTAATAAAACGTCTTCCGTAATCGAGGGTAATACTAACAGTGGAAATTTAACCCATCGCCGGTCTAACTGGACTTTTGCTACGAGTGACTTGGTGATTTCTTTTTTGGAACCTTCCGCGAGACTGACTTGTGTTTGTACCGCCCGTACATTATCTGCAATGCCGACGAGTTGGACAACTCGTTCACTCACGAAACTCCTGCTGGCGCCTGAATCAATAGTGGCGTTGAAGAGCTGGCCCTCGATGCTTACTCGTGCTATGATGCGGCCTGCCTGAACTTGCAGTACCGTATCTAATACCGGGGACTCATCCTTGTAGTCTCCGTCCGCTCCCCGAGGGGGCGAACACATCGTTTACCGATCGAAGGCGACGGCAGCATTCTCGGGTGTATATCCTGCGGCGTCCACAATTCCAACAGAAAATGACTCTGGGATTCTGGCAGTCGAAATGTCCCTCCTCTACACAGTTTCTGCAGGCCTGTCTGACGTTATAAGCCTGATTCCTTACAGAATTACCGGGTTCCGGGGTCACGGCAGATAGGACCGGTGTTCTTCTCGGTGTTTGCCCTAAGGGGGCCTGTTATGCTCCGGGGCTAACTTGCCCCGGGCGTGATTGGGAATCCTGCTAATATCCTCGTGTGCTGATGGATGTCTCTGCTAAGACAGTCAACTGCTCCAGTGTCGTGAATTCGTGTCGTCTAGTAAACAGCTGATACTACGGTTGTAGATTCTCATAAATCCTCTCCAATTCCTGTGTGGCGTTGTATCCTGCTCTATGCATCATCAGTCGGATGTGAACTAGATATTGTTTGAATGTTTCTCCTGGCTGTTGATATCTCGTACGGATTTCATCCTCCAATCGCTGAAAATATCGAGGTGGTAGGAAGAAATCAAGAAAAGCTCTCTTAAAGGTAGCCCAAGATTCGCCGAGTAATTGGCTCGTTCTAAACCAATGTTCCGCTGTCTCTGTCAGAAGCCCTGGTATCGCTTGTGGCATCTTTTCCACGTTGACTTCGTGGGCATTGGCCCGCTCCTCGAGATGCCGAATAAAGGTTCTGCCAGTGTAGCTGCGGTCATCTCGGATTTCCGAGGGAAAATATCCCGTCTGGCCAAATTATTCTCCATGTCACTTCTTATTTCTGGAGTACTGATACCTCCGATCGGTGGAACTTGATGCTGCGTGGGACCTGGTGGTACCGGACTGGGGGCTCGTTGCTTCTTTTCACTCATCGCGGCGTTTATTTCGGCCTCCCACTCCCGAAGTCTTTTGATAATTTTCAGCTCGTGGTCCTCGCGACTGTTGAACGCCGCTAAGCGGCTCCTCATTTCCTCTACTCTTCCTGTCGCTTCCAGAGAAAACTCCTTAAGGATTGCCTCCAGCTCCAGCTTCCGGAGATAGGAAATCCAGCGTGCTCCCATATTTGCAACAAAAATTGAAAGCTACTCTGAGCTCCGCATGAAAGTTTTTCCGACGAGACGAAAAAGAAAAATCACCAATTAATTTGAGGTTTCGGCAAAAGAGGACAAAGTCGGGTTTTCGGCGTGTAAATCAATCAATGTCAAACATGGACATGCATGGTCTCGCTGTTCACTCGACGACAGCTAGTCGGGGTCACGAAAGAGGACACGATAATTATAGAGAAATCGAAGTGGACTAAAGTTGGAGAAAACAGCGTGGCAACTCGAGAGGACGATGATTTCCCGTAGATCGATGTACAGTCGGCGGCGGCTAAATGAGAATTTAAGCTGGTTCTTCCTGTCAATGGTATTTTCTTTGCTGATCTGGTCGGTTGTCAGATTCGGGTGTCGGAGAGACGATGAGAGAGCCAAGCAAAACGGCGGTTGCTGTGAGAGTACACGTTAGATTCTCCCTGCCTCGTGCTTTAAGTTTCCCGACTCGAATGGCGTAATGGTTCGGTCCGCTCTCTTTCTGCTATGCTATATATCTATGTACTCGTGCTACGACGTTTATCTAGCTCTGGCTCATTGGTTTCTTTATATATCTATCTCGCTCTGGTTTTCTTATTATATATTTTTTCTGCCGCTGTATTTTTTTCCTCTTAGGTAGACATGGGTCACGTGTTCCCTCGTCACGTGTGTGTATGTTCACGGGACTGTACCTGCTCAAATTTTCCAGGTCTTCTAGGTTATACTCGCTATGCCTGCTTGAACCTCGAGGTTCATAATAGTATTAGTGGCCCCTCGACATGTATGCCTCTCCTTACGTACCGAAGTATTTGTTATCTAAAATTCGTAAACCCTATGTCCCTGTTCGGGCGCCATCTGTAAAGTAGTTTCTTAGGCTGGGATGCGGCTCAGTCTGGCCAGGATCCCCTTTACAGAAAAATTTATAAAGGATAGGACATGGATTGGAGATAACTGGTAGGCGGACGCTAGGTGGAAGTTATCCGCCCCATTTGATCGATCAATAAGACTGAGAAAAATGTTTATTTGGATACAATTAGGTAAATAAAGGCCCGCGGGTCACTCTTCAGGTACGCCTATTGGGTCTGACTCGTGGCAATCGCCACAAGTGACCGGAAAGGGGAAAAATATATCTTGGAGGGGCTCATATATGTCGCACTAGCCCGACATTTTGTGCTGTGGCCTGGGTTACGATCTAGCCGGCACGCAGGTCTCCCCTAGCATTCGCCGAGGGGGTCACACGTGCTCTTTTGCTTGCCCGACCCCGTGCAAAAATAGACATGCAACATTTTATTATACATTTTTAAGTCAACAATTCAGGTTTTATTCAAGAGTTTTCTTCATATTCCTCGTTTTAGTATCTCTGCTGTAATATTGCCTTTCGCAAGTTGCTTCCATATTTTTTTCGTAGGTTAATTTCTTAATCTAGCACTTGAACACAGAATTCTAGGGGCGTCTCTCACCTACCCTAACCTTGTAACACCGCATCGAGATCGGAAAACTTTCCAAACACGTGGTTGATGGCCGGCTTGGAAGTTTTCGTGGCCATTCGGTGCGGGTCTTGCATCTTACTCACCCATCTCACTCCTGCACACACACATGGCGTCGGGTGCGTGTGTTTCCTTGTCTTACGGCGCAGATCTTCTCGCCGCTGTTCCTGGGCCGGGAGATCTACACCGTCCTTGTCCTCGTCCCGCTGCTGCTGCTCCTGCCGGGCCAGCGTCAAACGACCGCTGGTTTGTCCTGTTCTTGTTGTTGCTGCTGTACTCCTCGTTGCTCCTCGATAGGTCCATTGTCGCCACTCGCCTGGGCCAGCGTCAAAACGACCGCTGCCTCTGTTCACTTTTGTTCGTCCGTGTCAATCGACCACTCGCAAATCACTGACTCCCAGTTTGTGTCCAGCTTCTTGTCTTGGCGCCGTTTTTCTTGAAACTACCATGATCTTATCTTCCTCTCGCTCGCCCTTGAGCGGGCCCCTGGCGTGTGCCAGTTTCGGGGGTTGATTTCGCTGGCGTGCGAATTCCCGTGTATGTCGCGATCCTACTGTTTTTCGAAGTCCTACGGGATTTCACTTGTTCCTTATACTCATTTTTCGTATGGCCTGTCACGTGTCGGTGACACGTCCCAAGTAAATCACTTGTGAAAATCAGAATTTTTCCATGAGTTTTCACTTGTGAAATCACTTGCAAGTGACACGTCCCAAGTGAAATCACTTGTGAAAATCAGAATTTTTCCACGAGTTTTCACTTATGAAAATATAGAATTTAAAATACATACATTTTTAATTACATTTAAATTAATTTTAATTAGATCGTATTATTCAGATTTTCAATAAGGGGACAATTATTGTTAGTATTTCTGTTTTTTTGTTTTGTTAGTTTGTTTTTCACGTTCGTCATCGCCTTTCTCAAACATTTGTCCGGGTCTTTGGAGTCCTTGGCCAACGCTCCTGAAAAAATGTATGGGCATATGATTAAAAAATGCATTTACTTTTTTAATTGTATATTTACCTTATATAGCTGTGTATAAACCCTTTGCGGGATTTTTTTTGGCACAAAACATTTTGTCATCCACTTTCGGCTAACGGAACCCATTGAATACCTTCAACATTTACGTACTTTAAACTAAGATCAATGCACAGCAACTTAAACTTTATGTAGCACTTACCTGACTTTATTATATTAACTAAACGATTAAAGTAACTCTGCTGCGCACAATTAAAATGCATGTTTCCCTTTCAATCACTCAAACAGAATGCACCAAGACTTCTCACCCCTTTACTTGATTTCTTTTGTTTTCTCTTCGCTGTTGGCGCGTGCCACTGCACCTATACCCTTTCTAAAGCGAAAAATATCCGACTATATAATTTGTACTTCTTAAGTCAAAAAATACAATACGAATTTTTTAAAAATGTTAATACCATTACTACTAATGTTTTAAATATTGAAATCAATTTTAACGGACTAATTTTCTATAATTACACTAAAAAATTATATTGTAACATAACATTATAAGTAAATCCAAATTACTTAATTTTACTATAATCAAATAATTTACTTTTATAAAGCAATATAAGTTTTTTATTTTCGACACACAATAATGCTCCTCAAATATTAGGGCATTCACATGTCGCTGCTCCACAAAAATTTTTCCGCCGAAATATTAGTCGCTAGCCGAACATAACGGAGATACGCAAAAAAAATAACGGACCGGCCGAGTTTGTCTCTGCGAGCGCGGAGTGCAGGCAGATTATAAGACAAGAAAGAGAGGGAAATCTCCGAATATGTGCCTCTCTTTGTTGCACGATCGTTTTCGTAGGCAGTCTTCTACGCTGCGCCGACTGCTCTGCTGACGTCAACAGCGGCACAGCGTTTTAGGCACAAAAAAAAAACAAAAAAGCTTTTTGCCTTGAGCCATGTCACCGCGTCCCTACTGCAGAACTGAAGGGGAGTTCTCGCGCTTTGTGTGTGTGTGTGAGGTGAGCTTTGGCTCGCTAGCGGTGGGTATTCCGCTTGACGATCGTGTGTGGGTGTTCGGGCCTAATCTTAACTTCCGATTAATACTAAACTTATCTACTAATACTTCTATTTGTGAGGAGCCGTACGGTTCCTTACAGTGGTAACTTGGTAGTATGCGGTCAAACGTATCGGGTTGGCTAATTCAATACGGTACTTGGGACTTCAGGGACTTGGTTAAGGCTTAAGTTGTATGCAGTTATTGGCGGGTATGTTTACAGATTATGAGCAGCACATTTTAAAAACACTTTGGAAAAATGCATAATAGAGAAATAGCAAAATACAAATATAAATAAAAGTAAATGGAATTTTTGGCCAGTTTGGGGTCGCTAATTGTATAAATTTAAACTTACACTTCCAATTATTTCCGAATTTATTTTTATACCCGTTACTCGTAGAGTAAAAGGGTATACTAGATTCGTCGGAAAGTATGTAACAGGCAGAAGGAAGCGTTTCCGACCCCATAAAGTATATATATTCTTGATCAGGATCACTAGCCGAGTCGATCTAGCCATGTCCGTCTGTCCGTATGAACGCTGAGATCTCGGAAACTATAAGAGCTACAATACTGAGATTAGGCATGCAGATTCCTGAGATTCCTGCGCAGCGCAAGTTTGTTTCAGTAGAGTGCCACGCCCACTCTAACGCCCACAAACCGCCCAAAACTGTGGCTCCTACAGTTTTGATGCTAGAATAAAATTTAGCTGAAATGTATTGTTCTCATCAATACCTATCGATTGACCCAAAAAAAAGTTTGCCACGCAAACTTTAACGCCCACAAGCCGCCCACAAACTTCAAAAAATCGTAAGTATGAACGTGGATATCTCGGAAAGTATCAAAGATAGAGAATCGGGATCTCAGATTTAGATTCCGTAGCTTTGTACGCACCGCAATTTTGTCACGCGAATATGCCACGCCCACTTTAACGCCCACAAACCGACCAAACCTGTGGCGCCCACAATTTCCATGCTAGATAAAAAATTTTAACTGAAATGTATTGGTCTCGTCAATACCTATCGATTGATCCAAAAACAAACAAAAAATTTGCCACGCCTACCCTAACGCCCACAATGCTTAAATCTGTCTTCCGCCGGTAGGTGGCGCATTTAAATCTCGCTTTTCTGCTTGCATATCTCCATTTCCCTTTGGTCCCTTAAGCTGAGTAAGGGGTATCTGATAGTCGAGGTACTCGACTATAGCGTTCTCCCTTGTTATTTTTAGATTTTTAAGTCAAGCCTGCAGCACAAGGAGCTACTTGCAATATTTTATTGGTCCTTATATTTTGTAGTTATAATACTAAATATAGGGATTCCAATGAAAGATAACAATGGGAAAATAAATACGACATAGATGACAGATACGACATATGACAGTTAATATCAACTATATCAAAAAGGGAAATAAACGAGTAAGGCACTGTGTGGAAATGGTTGCCTAGAACTTCGGATCATGATGATTTCATTAAAGTACAAAATAAAATCATTGACTTAATTGATAAGATACATTTTATAATAAAGTCCAAATTGTTCAAAGAATAAATAGAATCTCCTCCTGAAGATTTAAAAAAATATTTTATTGATAAAGATTTACCATTAAGAAAACATCGCTAACGATTTTTGACATTTGACCTACAAAATTTAATTGATTCTATCACACTGGCAAAAATCGATGTTTTTAATACAACAATTTTAAAATATGAAGATATCAATGAAATAAAACACGAACACATATTATGAAATGTCTACATTTAAGAAAGAACTCTTTAATTATTACTAGACTCTAAGTATGGAAACAACTTGTTTTAAACGATGAGAAATTAATTTGTATGAAAATAAGAGAGAAAAATAAAAGAATAGACATTATCCCAGATGGGTGCCATTCTTATAAATGGTAACAATGTTTTTTACAACACCGAATTAAACGGGTCATCCCTAATAACATTTAATGATACAACCACAACTCCTAACATTTTATATACAAATTTAGAAAACAGAATTCTTAACTAAATAATTAGGAACCACTTCAAAAATTATGAAATAATCGATTAAATATTATCAAAAATAATAATATTATTATATTTTAAATCCATTCATTAAAATGAATAACATCTAAATACATATATATTTCCTTTATAAAACTAAAATTCTGAATTATTTAAATAATAATATTCCCAAGAGTATAAGTTAATATGCCAAAAAACACCGAAGTTATATTTTTTGATCAACTTAGCTATAGGACATAGTTGTACTGCCTGCAATAAAAATGAGACTTTTGGGAAGGTATCATCCCGATAGCTTTAATACTGGGAGACTAGTCTGCTAGATCGATATGATAGGGCACCACACTGATCGGAAATAATGTGCAAAATGAACAAAATACTTTTCATACAATTTAAAAAATTTTTAAATTAAATTATTTGTTTATTTGCATGTTCACCTTTTAGAGCTGTGTATAACACTTTGCGGTTTTCTTATTGGCACAAAACATTTCATCATCCACTTTCGGCTAACGGAACCCATTAAACACCTTCAAAACTTACGTACTTGAAACTAAGATCAATGCACAACATCTAAAACTGAATGTAACACTTACCTGAGTATTATTTTCAAAAAAATATCACTTTAAATAACAAAATAAATGTGTTTCGCTGCGCACAATTCAAACAGCCTGCTTCTATTTTAATAGCTCAAACATAATGCACCAAGTCTTTTTCCCACCCCTTTACTTGATTTCTTTTATTTTCTCTTTGCTGTTGGCGCGTGCCACTGCACCTATACCCGATCTAAGGCGAAAAATATGCTTAAGTAAAATATACAACATGAATTTTTAAAAAATGTTAATGTGAAAATCTATTAATGTTGTACAATAGGTAAACACAACTTTATAAGTAAATTCTATTTTACTATAATAAAATAATTTACTTTTTTAAAACAATATTAGTTGTTTTTCTAAAATATTAGGGCATTCACATGTCGCTGCTCAACGAAAAATTATACCGTGAAATGTTAATTATACCGACCGAAATTTGTGTCTGCGAGCGCTGAGTGCAGGCAGATTATAAGACAAAGAAAGAGAGGGATCCTCCGAATATCTGTCTCTCTTTGTTGCACGACCGCTTTCGTCAGCAGTCTTCTACGCTACGCAGACTTTTCTGCTATCGTCAACAGCGGCACAGTTCTTAAGCACAAAAAAAAAAGGCTTTTTGTTAATGACATGATCACGTATACATTGTTCATATCAAAAAGCATAGCTAGTAATATGTTTTGAATAATTGGATTACTCACTTCACGTAAATCTATGGGTAAATATTGGGTGGACCGTATAAGTTTGAACTAAATCGTACTTCCATATATAACAGAGCTTAAGTGCTTGAAACTAAAATACATTGAAACATAAACCCTTTTAAGAAAGACAGCTATTTATGAATAAACAATCTTGACTTTTAACAAAAAACAAGGAAGAAAGCAATAGTCGAGTAACTTGACTATCAGATACCCGTTAATCAACTAAAGGGACCAAAGGGAGATGGAAATATGCAAGCAGCATGTTGTCAAAGCTCGAAATTCCGCTTTATTTTTGTTTTGTCTGCTGCGTGTAATTTAGGTTGTTCCCCTGCCTTAGATAAGAGAAAAGCAGGACACAAAAAATGGCGCCCAATATAAAAATAGAAAATGTAATGAAATGGAATCAGTAAAAATAATAAAAGTAAAACGTAAAAATGTAAGCACTCGCCAGAAGAATGTGAAGCTAGAAAACAATTTCGGAAGCTCTAGCCTAAACTAAACAACTTCGTTAAATTGGTAAATAATAATTATTTGTAATTTACTCACATAAAAGGCACATTACGGTTTCGATGCTCGTATCGGAACAGGAGTGAAGGATGTGCGTGGGCTGCTGGTTGTATTGCCCAACGTAGGCCACTGCCCATAACCCTGAACTTAATGCTTGGGGAATATGGTTTACTAGCCTGGCACGATTGTTTAAGCTCCTTCGTATGGAAGTCTCCCAAAAGATTACCGAGCAAGTTTTCTAAAACGTACAATGAGTTTTCGAATGCTTTTGCGACTCGGCACTTTTTTATACTTTCTACAAAACTTGGAAGTCAGTTAGATCAAAGTTGCTCTTGAATATTTCCTGCCTCGGTATTGCTTCGCTGCTTTCTCATAAGCCTGATGTATCTTTTCTTTTATCTTTTCCCTGTATATCTGTTGTCGTTCTGATCTGGGCAATTGGGCTATCTCAGCTTCATTAAAAACATTCAGCTAGCGAAGCACTGTATTGTGGTGCGTCTTCATGTGTGTAATCCCGTATTCTTGCAGCATATTTTTAAATTCCGTTCCAACCTATACACTACCTGCCAAAAAAAACATCATCCCGATAGCTTTAAAACTGAGAGACAAGTTTGCGTAGAAACGGACAGACGGACGGACATCTGACGTGACGTGGCTAGATCGACTAGTCTAGCGATGTTGGAGTCGGAAATGTCTCCTTTGCTGCATTGCAAACTTGAAAAAACTTGTTTAAATAAAGTGATAACAATGTTCAATGAAACTATTTTTACTTTTGTGTAAGAAATCGAATTCCCAATATGGATATTATATCTTATATCTTATATTATATCTTACACAACTGAAAATTAACAAATGTTTTTCTAGATTACAAACAAGTTTGTTTTATCACAGTGCAACGGCCACGTTTTAAAAGAATTTCTAAAAGTGTATATAGGATTTTCTTCTTATTATGCAATTGTTCAAATCTTACAATTTATTTAAAAGTTATAAGGATATCATTACTAACAATAAGAAAATTCAATCGGCTGTTTCCGAGATTGCACTTTAGAAATATCTGAATACTAGATTTTTCTAGCACGCATATGTATTGAAAATTAATCTTAGATGGCATAGGATATCTTGGAAAAGGCAAGAAAACTCGTAAAGCTGAGAAGGTGCCAGGACCCCGAGCCCGTTAAACCAGGAAGCCTCCGGTTGTAAACAAATTATTGAAGTGTGCAGTGAAATGATAAATAAAATAAAACTAATAAGTATGCGATGAAATGTATACTATCTGTGAAGTAAAGGCGGTGAAAAGGTGCTATGAATGCTGAGATCTCGAAAACTATAAAAGCTCAAGTGTAATTGAACAAGGTGCCGCGCCCACTCTAACCGCCCAAAACTGTGGTGCTCACATTGGTTTCGTCAATACCTTTAAGTTTACATTAATAAATGATCCTATTTGAACAATTTGTTGATCATTTTTATAATAATTATTATTCTTTAAACTCTTCTCATTACATTTAGGGTCCTCGATATTAATGCCGCTTCGTCATATTTAAACTTATTAAATCATCTAGGGCAATATCCCGAAACACATGTCGAAATGCATTTTTTTGTGTTCTTTGTCAGTTGTCAGTTGGTATTGTGTTAAGACCAGTTTGGGTGAAAAACTCAAAAAAAATCAATCACACTACAAAGAATACGATTCTTCGACTCGGCAAAGTTGTTTCTTTTTTATCAGAGTACTAGGATTATGGCCCCAAATCCATTATGAAAGCGTCGCGTTTGCTTTCATTTATCGTTAACTAGACCTTATAAACGCCTGTAGGAAAAATACCATAATCCAATGTGTGAGGATCGGCCGGTATTGTGGGACTAGAGCAGTACTGCTAAGCCACGTGGTGCCCACTCACATACAATGACTTGAACACGACCGATTACAGAGAGGACTTCCAGACTCGCGAGTCAGGCCAGTGGACTAGAGCCACAGAAAGCATTTCGATGCTGTGTTTATAAAGAGAACATGGGAGGAGATAGCGCAGGTCATGGATTGGAAGATCTATTTTTGCATTATTCAATATTTATAAGTATCACTGTGGACGGCAGTGGCTAAGCGCGCAAGAGAGCGTGCGAAGACAACTACTATATATAGCCGCAGAATTGAAAATCTGCGATTATGGTCCGATCGTAACGAGTGATACACCAATCGAAAGGTATCCCAAAAACCAAGAAGATTGCATACCAAGACTTTCGAAGTATAGATTTTTTTGGGAGAAAAGGCGGTGAATGTGTAAAAGTAAAATTTTAGAAAATTGGAGCTGCTGGATACGGTGGGGCTAAAAACCCCCAACTGTTTAGCTAGTTTTATTTTTACTAAGAATACGCGTCGTAATGACACCTCATTTGTTGAAATCCGATGTCCCGTTCAAATGTAGTTCAAAAAACAAGATTTTCTTTTTCTTCCCAAAATGAAAATGTTTGTCCCTTTGTTTGTGGGTTTGTATGCATCCCATCTTAGTTTTAGGGTTTTGGAATCCCTATGGGTGTATAAAGTAGCTTGAAATAGAAAACGTTTGTTCTACGACTTTTGGAAAAACCCGCTAGTTTAGCGGAAATTAAAGAAAAAAGCCAGATTTAATCATAATTTTAATATAGTTTATTTATTTTATCGAATGTAATATCATTTTTCGTCACAATTGTTGATATCAGACATTTTTGTTAAAGGAGCTACTACTTTTTTTTTTTTTTTGTTTTTGTTTGTTTTTGTTTGATAAACAATATAGGGGCGTGTAGGGTATAGTGACAAAGGATTCGATTTTTGAATATCACATCTCCAATAATAATCATTTTTAAAAGCTTGAAAGCAGAAAGCTGCTGAAATCTATTGAGCATATTTCTGTAAAAGTTGGTTGGTAAGACTTCAGCTCAGTTTAATACTACAGCTCTTGACTTAAACCAATATTCTTTTCACTTTTAAAAGTTGTAGGGTAAGGTGACAAACTGATAAATACACACTACAACCCTATGCAGATGTGAAAATTTTATATTTTTTTTCAACATAGGTTGAAAATGTACAAAAATGGACTAAAAATTTAACTGTAAACTTAAAAAGAAGTAGTCATCAATTAAAAATAAATAAAAAATAATTTTATTATCGGCTTTAGAAAAAAAAAATATTGCTATAACAATAACAATTGCTTTAACAATATATTTTTTTTCTAAAGCCGATAATAAAATTATTTTTTATTTATTTTTAATTTTTGTTAACTACAAATTGAACAACTTAATTTTATCAATTTAAACCAAGAAAAGAAATGACTACTTCTTTTTAAGTCAATAAATACAAAAATAAATCTTCATACCCTACAAAATATTCGTCACGATACCATACAAGGTACTGTTAGAAATATGATGTTGCCACTTTCATAAGGCAACAAAGTCACAAAGTACCAAGAACTGTTCCTAAAAATCGTATTAATACGTGCACATATTTGTCTGACTGGGTTTTTCATAAAATAATAACATAACATAACATAATGTTCTTCAAATTATTGGAAAAACATTGTCGGCACTACAAGAGAAAAATACTTCAATAATTTAAAATTTTTGACGTGACGTCTCAAGTGAGATTTGACGAGTTCGTCACCTTACACTACACTCCCCTATGCATGTTACGCTTAGATGGTAATTACAAGATAGCTTGGAAGTCATTGCGAGATAGCTTCAAGTACCTCAACAAGGCAAAGCTGCATAAGCTTGGAAGTGCTGGAGGAGATCCACTAAAATAACCCATTAGAAAGGAGCCAGATGGCTAATTTTGTATCGGCGTTTCTGGATTTTGGCGTTTCTGGATTTTGGGTGTACTTAAAAAAAATGTTTTTTTATTTGTTTCCTATGGGAGCTATAAGATATAGTATTCCGATCCGGCTTGAACCTATTTATATACTACCTGCAATAGACGAAAGACTTTCGGGATGTCTTCATACCGATAGCTTTAAAACTGAGAGACTAGTTTGCGTAGAAACGCTCAGATAGATGGACGGACATACGTTCATGGCTCGATCGACTCGTCAAGTGATGCTGATCAAGAATACATATTCTTTACTGGGTCGGAGACGTCTCCTTCTCTACGTTGCAAACTTATGACTAAAATCATTATGCGCTCTACAAGGGCACGTTGAACATTCCAATTATTTTTATTTCTTAATACACCAGCAGACCCGTCTTTTTTTTTTAATATCATCAGACATATGACCAGATACAATGTGGTTTGAAGGAGAGCGTGTTCGAGATGGGCCCCCTTTGACGATATGAAGTCGCTATTCTATTGGAATGACAGTCCTGGATAGGTACCTAGACTGACACGCTACCCTTTGCAGACAGAATTCTTTACAAACACAGGCGGTGGTTTTTTGGGAAAACTTCTAGTGAATTGAGCATGACAAGTTGATTTCTTTGTGATTGATGACTTATAAAGTCCAGATAAAGATGTAAATTAGAAATGTAAGTTCGCGGTGCTTATGAAAATGACCAGCTCTCTCATATGAAAATTTTCTTTTTCCTGAAAAAGTTTGAACAAAATTAAATAATACTTAAGGATTTTAAATTTATTTTAAAGATTGGTAATTGGATGCTCGGCATATTCAGGTACACAGCCCTTATCCTGCATATAAAAGTCTTGTCATATGTATGTCCTGTCATTAATGTATTTACAATTTTTTGTGCTTTTTTCGTTACACTCAATATCGTGATGCCACGATTTTTTTTGGGAATTTCAGGAAATCCATTTATTAGGTTAGACCCTTTACTTACACTTTTAAACCTGTACTCTTCATTCAATCTGTTTTCCAAGACCTTCAAAATCACTCTAAGGGCTTCCTTATTGTTCAGTTTAATGTTAATTTAAGCAACGTCCTTAAAGAGATACCCACGTGGCCTGGAATCTATATGATGTCCAGTTTTTGAAATTCAGATTTTTTAAATAATGTTATCAGTTTTTATAGTAAGAGTCAGTTTTCCTATTTTTACTTAGCATATGTTACTCGCTAACTTAAGTCCCAGTAATTCGGCTCATACAGAAGACAGAGAAGCATTGACTTTAAATTGATGTATCTTTCGACTGGGTAATTCAATTATACCTTTTCCAATCGATTTGGCATTAACTGGCGCTTCAATGGAAATAATTTTGCAGACTTTGTCCAAATATGCATTTCAAATCGGGCCGTATATTACATAAGCTACTTCGCTTGAACACTTTTCTGTGCTTTTGTGTAGAGGCTTTTTATAAAAGACAATCTTATTGGAAAAAACAAGGAAGAACGCTGTAGTCGAGTACCTCGACTATCAGATACCCGTTACTCAGCTAAAGGGACCAAAGGGAAATGGAGATATGCAAGCAGCAAAGCGAGATTGAAATGCGGCACCTACCGGCGGTAGACAGATTTAAGCGTTATGGGCGTTAGAGTGGGCGTGGCAAATTTTTTTTGGATCAATAGATAGGTATTGACGGGACCAATACATTTCAGTTAAAATTTTTTTAGCTTGCATACCAATTGTGGGCGCCACAGGTTTGGGCGGCTTGTGGGCGTTAGAGTGGGCGTGGCACATTCGCGTAACAAACTTGCGCTGCGTACAAGGCTACGGCATCTAAATCTGAGATCCCAATTCTCTGTCTTTGATAGTTTCCGAGATATCCACGTTCATACTTACGATTTTTTGAAGTTTGTGGGCGGTTTGTGGGCATTAAAGTGGGCGTGGCAAATTTTTTTTGGGTCAATCGATAGGTATTGACGAGAGCAATACATTTTAGTTAAAATTGTTTCTCTAGCAACAAAACTGTGGGAGCCAGAGTTTTGGGAGGTTTTTGGGCGTTAGAGTGGGCGTGGCACTCTACTGAAACAAACTTGCGCTGCGTAAGAAGCTCAGGAATCTGCACGCCAAATCTCAATAGCCCCTTATAGCTCTTATAGTTTCCGAGATCTCAGCGTTCATCCGAACAGACAGACAGACGGACATGTCTAGATCGACTCGGCTAGTGATCCTGATTATGAATATATATACTTTAAGGAGTCGGAAACGCTTCCTTCTGCCTGTTACATACTTTCCGACGAATCTAATATACCCTTTTACTGTACGAGTAACGGGTATAATAAACAAGCGTTAGCCGCCTGTTTGCCTTTCGCTCACTCCTATGGTCAGCACGCGGTTTTCGTCGATTTGAGTACTAGGCTTAAGAGTTTAAATTGTCAAAATGTGTAAAAATAAATAAATAAATAACAAAGCAATGCAGTTTTTGAAATACTATCCAATCAGAGGGGCTTGTGATTTGTGTTTGTGACCTTGAAATTGTATTTATTAATTGTGGGGCTTGAATATTAGTGTGTAAGTTCAAACAAAATATTTAAGTTAATTTGTATCTTTAAATGTAGCTACAAAGTGATTTCAGCTGTTTCCACCTCGGAAACCTTTTTTATCTTGTAGAGCATTTAATTCTCGCTAAGCTCAGTTAGTATAAAAGTTCACTTTTGCGTACTTTCTCTTAAATTTAGATTTTTAGACCTCTACCTAAAACTTTATGTTGCAATTGGAGTCGATAATGGGAGGTGAATGTGGTATTCCGGAACGGACTCACCGGGAAATGCTGGCATTTATGGCGGGTCGAACGGACACCGGTTGCTGGCAGCCGAATTGTGGCTGGTATGTTTGGCGAAATCTCGCAGAAATCCGTGGAACTCCCAAGTAAATATCCCGGGGCCCTTTGTGTTGGGACCCCGGCTGCCCTATAGATGATTATTAATAAATAACAAACTAACATGTTAACTTTCCTATCACTCACTTTTCTTTAGTATTAAGCCTAGTACTCACATCGACGAAAACCGCGAGCTAACCATAGGAGTGAGCGAGAGGCAAACAGGCGGCTAAAGGTTTTCGTCGGGTCTGTTTTTCAGCGTGGTACTCAGATGAGCTAAGGAAATACCAGAAAAAATACCAGATTTCAGGAGTGAATTTTCGATGAACGCCGTTAGCCGCGGCCCAAAGAATAAGAAATTTAATCTTTGGCGGTGTTCGTGCAGAAGCGGTTGGGAATTTAAAAATTTTAAATGGAAGAAAACCCCAAAAACGGTTAAAGGAGGTCAGTGCAGATGGAAAAGGACGCCTAATCCAAGCTATTGCCCATTATTGTGGGATATGACCGACAGGAAGCAATACCACAACAGGAGCAAATCCGCAGAATAGTTGAAGTGCTGGAGGAGATCCACTAGAGAATCCCAGTGGGAAGGAACATGCCGAGTGGGACTTCGCTCTCTACATGGACATCCTGCCGGGCGTGTCCTGGCAAAGAAAGTAAGATCTAGCCAAAATAATTTGGTTGCGTCTTACTAATAGAAGTATCTTTTCAGCAGAACCACCAGTAATATGATCTCCGAAGACCTCTCCATTAGGACTCCGTACACCATAACCACCAGCTACTTGGCATCTTAAGCGGAGCTGGAGGACGCGCTGCCTTCGACAGGGAGGAGGAAAATAGGGCGCCCGCTAAGGAACAGTTGGAGAAGCCATGTCCAGCCACTGCCAGGATGCTGGGGGATTCCTGCAGCATCAGCGGATCAACCCTGTTCCCAATCCGGCTCCCATTTCCTCAAGGTCCAATATGCCTATTGGGACTCGGAGCTGGACTGCGGTGGCGCGGGAAAGATGGCGAAGCATCCGTGGGACGAAAAGGAAGCTTTAAACAACTAATTAACATAAGTAAAAACATTCGTTGAACATTCCATCTATTTTTAATTTAATTTCTTTGTGTACCAGCAGACTCCTCCTTTTTAAATTTCTCCAATTGTTTTGTTTTCCGTTTGGCAACAAACCCAGCTGCTTGTCAGTAAGACCATGCTACATGCATTGCGGGTGAGCTTTGAAAACTTCGGTCACACTACAAAGAATAAGATTTTTCGACTAGTGAAACTCTTAGCCGATCTGAGTACTAGGCTTTAAGCACGAAAATTTTATCTTAGAACTTCCAGCTACAAGAAACGGGACCCTAGAGAAGGAAAAAACGAGATCATGCGGCATCACAATGGACCCATTGAGGTCTAAGTGTGGCGGACTATAGTCCGACAGCCGCCCTAACCTAACCTAACCTAACCAGCTGCATCTGCCTAGTTAGACAATACGGCTGCGACTATACTGATATCTGCTGATCGTCATCGTTCCTCCCCCGCCATATTACATGGCCTCTCCCAAAATTAGGTCATTGCATAAATGAGTGCCATTTAAAGTAATCCCAGAGCGAACCGGGATTAATCCTCAAATGGCCAGATCGCCTGCCAGATTCATCCCGCTGCCGGAACTATCGCCCTATCGACCTAACCTATCGATAAAGTCCCTCCCATTATCGACTCCAATTGTAACAAGTAACTAACTAATGCCACAAAAAGTGATGAAATTGCCCATAGTGCGATGGTCAGTCTTAAGCCTAGTACTCACATCGACGAAAACCGCGAGCTAACCATACGAGTGAGCGAGAGGCAAACAAGCGGCTAACGCTTTTCGTCCGGTCTGTTTTTCAGCGCGATACTCAGATGAGCTAAGGAAATACCAGAAAAAATACCAGATTTAGCGAGTGAATTTTAATGAACGCCGTTAGCCGCGGCCCAAAGAATAAGAAATTTAATCTTTGGCGGTGTTCGTGTAAAGGCGACGTGAAAAATAAAAAGTAAAAATGGAGGGAAGTATCTTTTTAGCAGAACCACCAGTAATATGATCTCCGACGACCTCTCCATTAGGACTCCGTACACCACCACTATCAGCTACTTGGCAGCTTTAGCGAAGCTGGAGGACCCGCTGGCTTCTATAGGGAGGAGGAAAATAGGGCGCCCGCTAAGGAACAGTTGAAGAAGCCATAACCAGCCACTGCCAGGATGCTGGGCGACTTCCTGCAGCATTAGCGGATCAACCCCGTTCCCAATCCGGCACCTACTTCCTCAAGGTCCAATAGGCTCTTTGGGACTCGGAGCTGGACTGTGGTGGCGCGGGAAAGATGGCGAAGCATCCGTGGGACGTTAAGGAAGCTTTAAACTACAAATTTACATAAATACAAAACATTCGTTGTACATTCCAACTATTTTTATTTTAGTTTCTTTGCGTACCAGCAGACTCCTCCTTTTTAAATTTCTCCAATTGATTTGTTTTTCGTGTTTGGCAGCATACCCAACTGCTTGACAGTAAGACCATGCTACATACATTGCGGGTGAACTTTGAAAGCTTCGGTCACACTACATAGAATAAGATATTTTGACTGAGTAACTAGGCTTTAAGATGTATGGTTTCGATAAACTTTAAATAATACACTTTAAAGCCTAGTACTCACATCGACGAAAACCGTAGGAGCTAACCATAGGAGTGAGCGAGAGGCAAACAGGCGGCTTAAGCTTTTCGTCGGGTCTGTTTTTCAGCGCGGTACTCAGATAAGATAAGGAAATACCAGAAAAAATACCAGATTTCGGGAGTGAATTTTCGATGAACGCCGTTAGCCGCGGCCCAAAGAATAAGAAATTTAATCTTTGGCGGTGTTCGTGCAGAAGCGGTGGGGAATTTAAAAATTCAAAATGAAAGAAAAACACCCAAAACGGCTAAAGGAGGTCAGTGCAGATGAAAAAGGACGCCTAATCCAAGCTGTTGCCCATTGTTGTGGGACTTGACCGACAGGAAGCAATACCACAACGGGGCAAATCCGCAGAATAGTTGAAGCGTTGGAGAAGATCCACTAGAGAATCCCAGTGGGAAGGAACATGGGACATCGCTCGATCTCCGACGAGCTCTCCATTGAGGACTCCTCCCTCACCAGCTACTTGGCAGCTGGTAATGGAGCGGAGATAGAGGATGCGCCGGCTTTTATAGGGAGGAGGAAATAAGGTCGCCCGCTAAGGGACAGCTGGAGGAGCCATTACCAGCCATTATTGGCCAGCTCGGAGCTGGACTACAGAAGGCGCGTGAAAGATGGCGAAGCATCCGTGGGACGAGGATGAAGCCTTAAGCGTCTAATTTACATAAATAACAAGGAAGAACGCTATAGTCGAGTACCTGGACTATCAGATACCCGTTACTCAGCTAAAGGGACCAAAGGAAAATGGAGATATGCAAGCAGCAAATGCGCCACCTACCGGCGGTAGACAGATTTAAGCGTTGTGTGCGTTAGAGTGGGCGTGGCAAAGTTTTTTTTAGTTCAATCGATAGGTATTGACGAGACCAATACATTTCAGTTAACATTTTTTATCTAGCACGAAAATTGTGGGCGCCACAGGCTTGGGCGGTTTGTGGGCGTTAGAGTGGGCGTGGCAAAGTTTTTTTTAAAATCAATCGATAGGTATTGACGAGATCAATACATTTCAATTAAAATTTTTTATCTAGCATGAAAATTGTGGACGCCACAGATTTGGGCGGTTTGTGGGCGTTAGAGTGGGCGTGGCATATTCGCGTAACAAACTTGCGCTGCGCTCAAGCCTACGGAATCTAACTCTGAAATCCCGTTTCTCTATCTTTAATATTTTCCAAGATATCCGCGTTCATATTTACGATTTTTTGAAGTTTGTGAGCGGTTTGTGGGCGTTTAAGTGGGCGTGGCAAACTTTTTAGGTCAATCGGTAGTTATTGATGAGAACAACACATTTCAGTTAAAATTTTTGTTCTAGCATCAAAACTGTAGGAGCCACAGTTTTGGGCGGTTTGTGGGCGTTAGAGTGGGCGTGGCACTCTTCTGAAACAAACTTGCGCTGCGCAGGAATCTCAGAAATCTGCATGCCTAATCCCAGTATTGTAGCTCTTATAGTTTCCGAGATCTCAGCGTTCATACGGACAGACGGACAGACGGACATGGCAAGATCGACTCGGCTAGTGATCCTGATCAAGAATATATATACTTTATGGGGTCGGAAACGCTTCCTTCTGCCTGTTACATACTTTCCGACGAATCTAGTATACCCTTTTACTCTACGAGTTTCGGGTATAAAAACATTCGTTGAACATTCCATTTATTTTTATTTTACTTTCTTTGTGAACCAGCAGACTCCTCCTTTTTAAATTTCTCCAATTGATTTGATTTCCGTTTGGCAAGAAGCCCAGCCGCTTGACAGTAAGACCATGCTACATGCATTGCGGGTGAACTTTGAAAAATTCGGTCACACTACAAAGAATAAGATTTTTCGACTAGTGAAACTCTTAGCCGATCTGAGTACTAGGCTTAAAAATCGAATGTAATTATAGGGTAATTAAATTTAAGCGTAAGTACACAATCATTTCTTTTTTATAAATTTAGAAAGTATACATATATGTATTGCTTTTATTATTACGAATTCTATTTAAAAATTATTAAAGTAACGAAGCACAAATTATTATTTAGCATAACTAAAGTGATATTTCTAGAAACTTCTTTGGTATCTGGATGGTATTTACTTTTAGCCCAGATAGTATTTTTATTCATTATCTGTGCGGTCACGCTGGTCAGTAATCAGTTTTAGTTTTGAGAATTATTTTATTTATGCTCGATTCCGGCGCTGTGTTAGCTTAAGCTATCGTCAACTGCAATGCGCTGGACTCCGTTTGGGTTGCCCTGGCTGCTATGTTGATAGACTAATTTTTATTGTGTATTTGCTCTCAATAACACCTGTGGAGTTGATGGTGCTGTTTTAGTCAACAAGTGAGACAGCGGAACCGAAGCCCCAAAGTACAAAAATGCCTTTAAAGTTTTTGAAAAAATGTCGACAATACAACGTTACATCGAAGAGTTTATTTGTTATATCAGTGCATCACCTGCTGGGTGAGTATACTCTAAAATTGAAGGGAGCGAAGCGCCCACAACAACAACAACGGGTAAAACTTAACAGCTGTATTGCACTTTGAATGAATTTATTAAGACTTTTTATTAAAAGCTTGTTTGCACAAGATACGCAACTTTGTTATTGCATTCTTCAAGATGTGTCTCAATAAGATCATCACTGGAGCACAAAGAGAATGTGCGAAGTTTCTATATATGTACATATGTACAATGTACATACTTATGAACATATACACGAAGAAATGAAAATCTGCTGTGATCGTCCGATCATAACGAGTGATACAGCAGACACTAAAGGGATAGCATATCAAGAGTTTAAAAATGTCAATTGTTTTGAGAGAAAGAGCGGTAAAAGTGTAAAAAGTGATAATTAAGAAAATTTGAGTTGTTTGGCCGGTGGGGACAGTTGCCTTAGGTTATTAGCCTAGTTGTATTCTTACTGAAAATACGCGTCGCATGAATGGCACATCTTACATGTGACTAAGAAATCGGGAACTACCAAAAAATGTAACAAGACCTACAGTTGCTCAAAGCTTAAATAATGCAGTGCATACTTTTAGCTTTGACACTAGAAAGCGGTAGATTTAAAATAAATTTTTAAATCCCGCTAAAAACTGAAGTAAGCGTTGAACACGGAAAATACAGTTTTTTTTACATTACAACTTTTTTGATTCAGTCTTAAAACAAGAAAGGAAGTTAACTTCTGCAAGCCAAAGTTTGTATAACCTTACAGTTATAAGAAATAATCAATGCTAGTAACACTATGTTACATTTTTAAGGATTGTTAGTAGCTTCAGTGATATTTGTGTAAAATTAAATTCGTAATGCTGAAAAGTTAAAATATTCTTTATCCCAAAGTAGAAAAAAATACAATCAAAGCCAACAAATCAGAATTTTTTAAAAATAATTATTTCATTAATTCTCTGACCGTTTCTTTGACAGCTATATGTTAGAGTCGTCCGATTTTTATTTAATTTAATTCGAAATTCTTAAAAATACACAAAATGTTATTCCCAATAGTATAAGATAATATGTCAAAAAACACCGAAGCTATGATTTGTTTTATGGCAGCTATATGATATCAAACAAAAACACCTCTTAACGAGGTAGAAAAACTAGTGGCGAACGCGCCTTTAACAAAAATTTCTGATATCAACAATTGTGACGAAAAATGATATTACATTCGATAAAACAAATAAACTATATTGAGAGAATTGGGATATATAAAAATAGAGAATTGGGATCTCAGATTTAGATTCCGTAGCCTTGTACGCAGCGCTAGTTTGTTACGCGAATATGCCAACCCCCACTCTAACGCCCACAAACAGCCCAAGACTGTGGCGCCCACAATTTTTATGCTAGATACAAAATTTTAACTGAAATATATTGATATCGTCAATACCTATACATCAGAGCTCGCAAATAACTGTCGACCGTTTCTCGTTGTCTGAAAATAAGTGTCTTTTCCTGACTCTTTACGAAAAGACTCAGAGAGCAACCGATTTATGGGTTCTTGAATGAGCTCGCTCGCGCTCAGAGCGAAACCTTTTTTTTCTATTCTGTTTTGTTATGGTTGTTCCAGGACCGTTTTGTCCTGTTCAGGTGAGGCAAACGGTCTTTTGCGTATGTATTGGTATACACTCACACGCATAGGCAAGCAAATCGTTAATCGTCGGTTTTGCAGCCGAAATATATTAATTGCAGTCGTGAACTGAGTGTGTGAAGTTGTGCAATTATTTTGTTCTGTAAAATGGGAAGAGAATTGAATAAAAAAGTGCACCAATTCTTTAAATTTAATTTGGAAGAGAACAAGTCAATTTGTAGTGTTTGTGGTATTAAATTGTCCGGCAATCATTCAACAAACCTTAGACGGCATTTAACAACGAAACATATGGACATTTTTAATGAGTGCAACAATTCTGGACATTCACAATCGACCCAATGTGAAGAAAAACGAAGAACATCGTATCAAACGAGCGAAGAAGCAATTGTTTCTTCTTTGATTAAAATAGTAACCACGGACGGAAAACCATTTATATTTCTAGACAGTGAAGGGTTCAAAGAAATTATGGACCCAATATATAATGCACTTGGCATGAACCCCGTAACGTCTCGAAATATTATGAATTTTGTGTCAGTCAAAGACCAGTTTGTCAAAGAAAACATAGGGGCTCTTGTGAAGGGAAAGCTGGTGTCCTTGAAAATCGATGTGATGGATAAAGCCATTCTGGGAATAAATTTGCAAATGGTCCACGCAAGCCTGGCTAAAACCGAGATTATTGTAAAGACTTTAGGCATGATTGAGCTCGGGGGATCTCACACTGGAATATACATGAAGAACAAAATTCTAGAAGTCTTAGATGATAATGGAATATCACTAGATCAAATCTACAGGTAAAAATTTAACTATATACAATTTTAAGAAAATGTGATTTTTTTAAGAATTTTCATATTCATGCACACAGCGTCTGATAATGGGCGAAACATGATAAAGGCCGTCCAAGTGTTAAATGATGCCACAGAGGAATCCCTTTTTGAAGAAGACACAGAAAGTGAGAATCATCTGAATGAACTGGATACTATTGAACTTGCTAATATACACCTTGTGAGATGTGCAGCACACACTTTGCAACTGTGCATATTCGATGTAAACAAGGCAAAGGAGATCGCCGATAAAATAAGTTCCTGTCGCACATTATGCAAATCGCTGCGCACAGAAACATATAGGTAAGGAATGATAAGTTATATATATATATATATATATATATATATATATATATATATATTTATATTTATATATATATATTTGTATATATATATACATACTATTTATAAAATCTTTGCAGACGTATCTTAATTGAGAACCAAAGAAACCTACCATCGCTCGACGTTGCTACAAGGTGGAATTCAACCTATTTAATGCTAAAAAGATTATTGGACCTAAAGGATTTCCTGGCTACGCAGTCTTATATTTGTGTAGATCCCGATTGGGATTGGATCGACACGTACATTGACGCTTTCAGTGATACATACCAGGCAACCCTAAAGCTACAAGATAAAAACTTAGTTTATAGTGAGTTCTTCGTAGTATGGATGAAACTAAAATTGAAATGCGAGAATAGCCACAATTTGATTAAAAAAAAACTATCGGCACAGATAAAAATAAGAGAAAGTAAGCTGTTAGAAAATGAAGCATTGTTGGCAGCGATTTACATGGATCCTCGGGTAAATTGCATGTTGACGAACTACCAGAAATCGTTAGCAAAGGCTAATTTAAAAAAAAATAGCTTTTCGTTTATTTGAGTTGAAACAAGTAAGCCTGTATGTCGTAGAATGTTTGAAATTTGGGTCCTGTTTTGTTTATGTTGTAATTTTAAGAAACTATGTTAATAATTAAGATTGTCTTCGTCAAATACTAATACTTGTACTAAACTAAAATCCAAAAAACATTTCATACTTATAGCTTTGTTATTTAAGGCACAAACACCAAATGTTCCGGCGCTCGAAACTCCTGTGCGTGAAGAGATGTTTGACTCCTCATTCTCGTCAACTCTTTCAACCGCATCCTCATCTGAAGAGAAGTCGCTGTTCTCGGCATTTTTGGACGATTTTCAGACAGTGTCAGAAAGCAAAAAAGATCCTGTTTCTGCAAAACTTGTCAAAATTTATGCTGACATCGAAAACTTCGACGTTACTTTTGGGCGCTTGCCATTAAATTCAAATATATTGGAATTTTTAATGACTTGCAGCGTAAGCTTCCTCATATAAGTGCACTAGCGCAAGTTGTGCTGGCGACACCTGCAACGCAAGTTTCCGTCGAACGAGCATTCTCAGCCTTACACTTTATATTAAGTGAACGAAGAAGTTCGAATAGTGCAGAGAATCTGAACGCCTTACTAGTTATAAAGCTTAACACATAATATATAAAAAATGTTACAAAAATATATATGGGCATTTCCACGGGTCGCGAACGTACGTTCGAACGCGTTTAATGCAAAAAAAATGTAAAAACAACATTCTGAAACTTTTTATTGCTTTTGATATCAATTTGTTATATGGAATATGGAATCGAAATGGAACTTGTTAGCCAAAACATTTGAAAATAAATATAAAATGTATTAAACAAATTATATTATTTCTTTTTCACAACAACGAAAGTAAATGTGAAGACCGTTTGCGTTGAGTTTTTCGGTCAATCGGTCTTTTGTTGAATGTCATTGTGCGAACGTTTCTCGTTCCGCTCTTTACGCATTGCTCATTAAAGAGCAACATACAACGAGCTCAACGAAAAGCGCTCAACAGAAAACATAAATGATGACAGCAAGTGTCTCTTGCTCAGAGCGAGAGCGAGACAGTAGGACCTTTTTCGGTTTTGCTCGCAACGAGAGCACGAGAAGAAAAACGGTCAACAGTTATTTGCGAGCTCGGCTATAGATTGATCTAAAAAAAACATTTGCCACGCGCACTCTAACGCCCATAACGCTTAAATCTGTCTACCGCCGGTAGGTGGCGCATTTCAATCTCGCTTTGCTGCTTGCAAATCTCCATTTTCAAACGGACGGACATGGCTAGATCGTCTAGTGATGCTGATCAAGAATTTATATATGTCGGAGATAGGGGTCTCTTAAAGGCCTCGCGAGTTGCTTTGTCTGTCATGATTTTACTATCACTTGGATTTTCTTACTAAGATGCGCAGCAAGTCGCAATTCGTGTTGCCCGATCGAAGGTTCTCGAAAGAATGAATCCTGAACACTTTTCTGCTCTGGACAACTCTATCGTGTCCTTGTCATTCTGTAGTCACTTGTCATTCTTTTAATTTATTCTCTACTCCCTTTAATTTCACTCTCCTTGTTGCAACAACAATTGCGCCCCACTCGGCTAAGGTAAGTTCCCACCTAGCCACGCTCTTGAAACACTTAAACGGTCTTAGAAGGTCACACTTCTTTCTCTCAACTCTTTATTTCTATTGACAGGTTTCTCTCCGTTACATTGATTTTATTTTACATTAAATATTAATATTATTAATTCTCTCGACACGGCTATCCTGACTATCACACGTCCTCGTGTGCAAGTTATATATCTAGATTATTGTATATATACAACTTTTTACAGTGTAGTTATTTTTGTGTAGTTTCTCTCGCCGTTCATTCGCTAGCTTATGCAGATAACGCTGTGGATATTATCAACATGCTCAAGCTCAAGATAAGCCATCGATTGAACGGTTATGTTAACACGAGGCGCCAGTCAATTATGCTGTACCTCTTTATAAGCTTTAACTTTAAGCGCAGTTCCTAAGTCAATGTCAACGAGAATAGAACGTATAATAAAACTCTGTCCAACAATTACATAAAAGAAAAACTTGAATTAAAATAAAATAAAAATTTAAATTTGAAATTAAATAAGATAAAATAATTACTTAAGTTAACTACACATAATTGGCGTAGTCGGTGCGGTCTGAAAAAAAACCCAGACCCGCAAAAGAACCTCGTGAACATATCCCGGACACGTGGATTTACAACGCACGACGAACGAAAATTCGCAAACAAAATTTAAACAAAAATCAGTCAGCTGAGTAAAAGTTTAAATTGCGAATAAGAACAGCAGAGGATGGCAGGAGAACATGTCCTTTTGGATCAAGCGTTATCCCAATGCCTAACACAAATCCGACAAATACCTCCGTTTGATGGCCCTTTTCATCAAAAGAGTCGAACACCAACTTGGCCTGTACCCCACCAATAATCCAGTCCAGTCCAGCATTATTTATGGAACCCTCGAGAACCTCATCATTGGAAACGCTCAACACTTGCTCATGCGATCAACACCACGAGGCTGGACGGATTTGAAGTACCTACTAATCGGGGAGTATAACACCCAAACACCAATCCCTCAATTACTTATTGATATTTACAAAAATAAATATTCTGGAAATTTAAGAAAATTTGTCGATGACTTAGAACTAAAATCATCCATTATTTGTAATAAATTATATTTGGATGGCAGTATAAATAATAGATACCTGTTCACCGAAGCAATGAATTCAGCTGTTTGTGAAATTATTCGAAAAGAATTACCAGACCGAATATATGTCAGTGTGTAGATTTGATGTTAGTACCCCAAGTTAATTAAGACGTGTTGCTCAAGAACTTGGAATTTATGAAAATTATAATAACAATATTAAGCAACATCAAAATTATTCAAATAAGAAATATTTTAACAAACCCTCAAATGCTTCCTAATTTTAAGTACCAGCCCCCAATTATGCAAAACCGAAATTGCTTTAATCCATTGTATCAGAAACCTATTCAAAATATAAATAATAATCATCCATATCCACAGATTAATCAGCAAGTTCAAAGTCAAATTTATTTTAGAAATCAAGCTAGGCAAAGTAGAAACGATAGATTTGACAACAACAGGTTCCAAAACAATTATGATAACAGAAACATTCAACAACAAGCCAATTCAAACAATTATAGGTCTTTCGAATTTCAAAATCAGTAAAGAAAACGTATGTCAGATTCCGGTCAATATAATCGAGTCGAAGCGATGGACACTAACGAAAATTTTCTAATAGAAGCCCCGGTCTTTTGATCGATCCACAATTTGCATAAAAATAAATAAACAAAAATAATAATGTTTCGTAGATACATGATCCAGTATTAGTCTAATTAGGCCAGATATATTAAATACTCTTCCGTCGCATGAAAAGTCATTTTGGGTACCGTTCGAGAAATAAACGCCAAACCTTTAACTGGGAAACCTGGAAAATTAGATCTTTTTATCCATGATTTTTCGACAAAATATGATGTTTTGATTGGAAGAGATATACTAGAATTAACTAAAGCCCATATAAACTTCGAAGAAGAATAGTAAAGTTAAATAACATAATTTTTAATTTCACCTCTAAAAAACCTAGTAACAATATTTATTTACCAAGCGATCTAAAAGAAGAAATTAAACATAATTATATCCCAATTAAAAAAGTCGAAAATTTGTACGAGAAATTGGAGGATAATGACTTTAATTATGCGCTTAACGGAGAAATTAATTATTCTAATAAAAATTGAATTAGTCATCTAAATAGTGAAGAAAAAAAAATCAATAATGCATTTAATAAAAACATACAGATACCCATACATTTATAGAGATCAGGTCGAAAAGCAAATAAATGAACTTATAAGTCAGGGAATAATTCGAAAATCATCTTCTCTGTATTGTAGTCCAATATTGATAATCTCAAAGAAAGATGATGCCTCGGGGACAAAGAAATTTCGCTTAGTGATCGATTATAGACACTTAAATATCACTATTAGCGACAAGTTCCCAATTCCTAATATTGATGAAATATTAGACAAACTGAAAAAATGTCAGTACTTTACGACCCTTGACCTTGCCAAAGGATTTCATCAGATCGAAATGGACCCGGAGTCCATAGAAAAAACAGCATTTTCAAAACAAAATGGTCATTATGAGTACACTCGAATGCCTTTTGGGTTGGAAAACGCACCGGCGACATTTCAAAGGTGTATGAATGAGATTATTAAAGATTTAATTGGTGTTCACTGCTTAGTTTATCTCAACGATATCGTTATTTTGTCTACGTCACTGCAGGAACATATCCTTTCAATTATTAAAGTTTTTGATTAATTAATTGGAAAAGTGCGAATTTCTAAAACGTGAAACAAACTTTCTTGGTCATATAATTACACCTAATGGTATTAAACCGAACCCATGCAAAATAAAAGCCATATTAGATTTTCCCATCCCAAAAACAGACAAGCAAATAAAATCCTTTCTCGGTTTTTGTGGTTTTTAAAAACTTTACTAAAATTGCTAAGCCTATTACAAAATGCTTAAAAAAGGGGCCGTCAATCGATATAAACATCATAGAATATAAAAGCGCATTTAACAAATTAAAATTATTGATTACAAGTGATCCTATTATAATAAAACTTTATGAATCAGATTCACTTGTATCTGGGACTGAAGATTTTGAATCGTTAGTCCCTACAATTCATAGTGCAGAAGAAGATGGCTTTCTAGGTATTCCAATTACAGAGCGTCCTCTTAATATTTATAAAAGACTATTAATATTCATAAAAAGTGACGAGGAAAAAGTCGATGTAGACAAAATATTTAATCGCACTATTATAAAAATATTTTATTTTGAAATGACCAGTGAAAAGGCAACGATATAATACTAGAAGCTATTTGTGGACGAACCTCTAATATTTTGTTCGAAAATATCAAACAAAAACACCTCTTAACGAGGTAAAAAGTAGTGGCGAACGCGCCTTTAACAAAAATTTCTGATATCAACAATTGTGACGAAAAATGATATCAAATGATATTCGTCACAATTGTTGATATCAGAATTTTTCGTTAAAGGCGCGTTCGCCATTACTTTTTACCTCGTTAAGAGGTGTTTTTGTTTGATATCAGAAGTTTTTTTTGCTCAAGAGTTTAAGTACCTTAATACCATGACTAGGAGTCGTCCCCATACGGCTTGGCTATTGAAAAATCAAACACACAGATTCGACCCCTAATCTCAGCTGAACGCCACCTTAAATTAGGCAAAACAAGTTTAATAGCTTCAATTACCTATTTTAATATCTCAAGGGTTGTATATCTCAAGGGCTGTATAGTTTCAGATTCCAAGAGAAATCTGTCGTTTCTTACATTTCCCGCCAAACCAGCGGGTTTTTCCAAAGTGGTAGAACAAATAGATCAAGTTTCCTATTTCGATTAGCTTCATGCAAGTAAAGGACCCTAGAACCATAACAGATATTCCGTTTGAAAAAATCTAATAAGAATATTTTTCATCAAATTGGTTTTTTTCTTGTTTATTCCAATAAGTATGAAATATTTTGTATACTGAGCTGAAACGAGTTGCACTTTTTATCCCTTATCGCTAAACTAGCGTGTTTTTCCAAAAGTCGTAGAACAAACGTTTTATATTTCAAGCTACTTTATACACCCATAGGGTTTCCAAAACCAAAAACTAAAAGGGGACAAACATTTTCATTTTGGGAAGGAAAAAATCTTGTTTTTTGAATTACTTTTGAACGGGACATCGGATTTCTACAAATGAGGTGTCATTCGACGCGTATTCTCAGTAAGAATAAAACTAGCTAAACGGTTGGGGGCTTTTGGCCCCACCGTATCCAGCAGCTCTAATTTTCTAAAATTTTAATTTTACACTTTCACCGCCTTTTCTCCCATAAAAATCTATATTTCGAAAGTCTTGTCTTCTAAGTTTTTGCGGTACCTTTCGATTGGTGTATCACTCGTTACGATCGGACCATAATGGCAGATTTTCAATTCTGCGGCTATATATAGTAGTTGTGTTCGCACGCTCTCTTGCGCGCTTCGCCACTACGTGTACTGCCGTCCACAGTGATACCCTCTGCAAGGGTATAAAAATGCAATAACATGAAGTTTATGTAGTACTTCGATGAGAGCCAAAAAATGTTTTCTCTACACTAGGAATTGACTATGATTTCACGACCTTCATATATTTTGTCGCATAAAGAAAAAAGGGAGGGGCAGTTTTTATTTATTTATTTCGCCAACAGTTGGTACCTTAACTGGCTACTTGTCTATTACTAAACTAAATACTAAGGGACGAAAGGTAATTGTAAAGGGTTTTCTTAATTAATTCCCTAGGGGAGCATGGGTCCAGCCGCATGGGAGATGGAAGTTTGTTCCAGTAGAACAAGGCTCTACACAGAGGCTCATTAAAAGCATAGTTAGCTCTATATGCCGGAATAAAAAAATGTTCAAATGACCTTAAAGACCTATCAGGTACGGAAAAGCCTATGCTACTCAGCAATGCAGGGCAGTCTATTGTGGAGGACAGCAGGTCACAAATAAAAACTAGTGCGCTAGTTGCTCTACGATCTTGTAGGGAAGAAAGGTGAACAAGGCGACATTTCGCAGAGTAAGAGGGAACCGGGTCATTAAAGTTTAGAGAAAGAAGGGCAAAAGATAGGAATTTTTTTTGAACACGCTCAATACGATTGATGTGTGTAGTACCAGTCGGACTCCAGACAAACGAAGCATATTCCAATCTGGACCTAATGAACGAAGAAAATAGGCTTAGTTTCGTGTACGGATCTTTAAATTGCGTGGAATTTCGTTTTACAAAACCATACATAGCGTATGCCTTTGGAATTATGTAATTTATGTGATCCATGAAAGTAAAATTGGTATCAAACATAACTCCTAGGTCCAGTGATTCATTTCTCAAGGAAAGAACATGGGAACTAATGGAATACGAGCTAAGGACATTAATTATTCGTTTGCTGTACCTAACGTAGAAACATTTTGACACGTTCAGAGGCAACTTATTACGAGAACACCAATTTCCCACTTTTACTAGGTCATTTTGAAGAAGTTCACTATCGGAGATTGAATTCACAGACCTAAATATTTTAAGATCTTCCGCAAGCAACAGGTATTCAGAATTTGTTATGCAATAGCTTAAATCATTAATGAAGATGATGAATAGAAACGGACCCAATGCACTTCCCTGAGGAAGGCCAGAAGTAGCCACATACGGGTTTGAGAAAACACCATTGCACTCTACTCTATAAATCCGCCCATCTAAATAAGATTTAAACCAATTTAATATTGATGAATGAAATCCCAATTTCTGCAATTTTGCCAATGAAGCATTATGGGAGACTTTGTCAAATGCTTTGGCGAAGTGGGTGTAGACTACATCAACTTGATGATGACTGATAAACGAGTGGATGCAAAAAAGATTAAACGCAGCTAAGTTAGTGGTAGTTGACCTTCCAGGCATAAAACCATGTTGGTTAGGACTGATGATCCGACCAGCAAGAAAAGTTAGCTGCTTAGCTACAATTCGTTCAAACATTTTTGAGACATTACTTAGCTTTGCAATTGGCCTATAATTTGAAACAATATTTTTGTAACCAGACTTGAAAATAGGAGAAACTGTGGCAAGTTTCCATCTATGCGCAAATACCCCAGTGGAAAGAGACTTGTTGAAGATCATTTTTAGGGGCTCACAAAGAACACCTATACAGTTTTTCAAAATAAATGGAGAAAGGCCATCGCAGTCTAATTTTCCTGAGTCGTTAAAACTCTCAGCCGCCATATGACAGTCCAAATCAGTAACATCTAAGCACCCAATATTTAGCATCGTGGCAATAGCACCGAGTGAACCATCGTCATTCCACAGCGAGCTCGGTTCAAAGTTAGATGCAAAGTACTTAGCAAATAGATAAGCGACCCCAATATCAGAAGAAGCTGAAAGACTTATAAGACATATGGGAAGGAAAGTAGGAGGTTGTACGTTTAGAATTGACAAAGTGCCAGAATGATTTAGGATTTGTAATTAGTTTACACGCTATATCAGCAATATATTGGCTGTATAAGAATTTATTGAGGAACTCAAACTCACGCTTATGTTGTTTGTACCGATCAAAGTCAGCAGCTTCACCGCTTTCTATGTAGCGCTTATAGAATTTATTTCGGAGATTTTTGTATTTTTTTAGTCCTTGTGTGTACCATGGTAGTCTATAAGAACTTTGAACTCTAGTTTTAGCGTATCTGCCTATAATAGTAGAGAAAAGATATAAAAACTTCATAGGTTGTACTCACATCCGCATGCGAGAGGACTTCCGCCCATCTGATATTAGAAATATCACTACGGATAAAATCTAAACTGCTAGAATTAATATAGGTAAGAGGCAAGCGAGAATTATTTGGTGAGAAAATATAACAAGTAATTAAGATTAATAGGGGCTTGTGATGAGCATCACACGCGGCTAGAGGATTATCGCTGCAGCACATAGAGTAAGGCATAAATCCGGGTGTACAAAAATTAGATCTTATTTAAGTTATTAAATAAATGGTTAATCTGGACTAATCCCATACTAAGAAGCTCATCGATGACTAAGATTTCGTGGGGAAGATGCAGATTACTGGGAACCATTGCTGAAGACTCAAGGTCATGAGCCCACACGAGCGAAGATAGGTTGAAGTCGCCCAAAACACATATATATTGGCCATCTTCCAGCTCCTTACGGAACACATGATAAAGATTTGTATCAAAGAATTCATTATCGAAGAAATCCATGTTGAGCCAGGTTTCAACAAAAATGATGACGTCATGATCACCATGAGACGTTGCCTGGAAAAGGGATTGAGCTTTCGAACGCATACCACCGATATTTTGAAAATAAATATTGAAATTTGTATTGTTAGTGCATATCCGGTCATCCATGGTCATGCTATCAATAACTGGTCCAGCATCATGGCCCGAATCCGTAAGAGGCCTCGCTGGGATTTTACCATAATTAATAAAATTATTTGTAAGAAACTTCAGTAAAGTAGTGGTACGGATACGAATAGGCTGGTAATCGGCGCTCCAAATATTAGGTGGGCAGTCAATATTAGCATTCAAGATATAACTACACGCAGGTGAATCCACTCCTGGTAATAATGAGCGAGAACGTACTACAGCAGCCGCAGTCCATTGTTGTTGTTGATGGCGAAAGCATGTCCAGAGAGCACCTTCAGAGAGAGCACTCTGAGAGGCTCGCCATCCAGCCAAATGTGTCGATAAAAGTTGTTGTAGAAAATCGAACGTCAGAAAAGTAGAGACGGAGAGCGCATAACTATTAGGCGATGAAGAGTAAGAATCCAGCCGACCATGATACAATTACTGAAGGTAGTCCCGTCGGCAAAATCTCGTCTCTACAATGAGTGCGAGTGAGAGGGACTCGCCCAGTAAGTGCGAGCGAATCGATAATTTAGTGTGTGGATTAACCCTTAGATGGTGCGTGGGGCTTTAAGTTGCGTGTTGTAATAAAAAGAGTTGAAGGTTTTTTTTATAGTTTAATTTTTAATAATTTAGAATTTGACAACATGCGTTGTTTTTGTTTTTGGCTTGCAAGCCGTTTGTTGAGGTTCTTAATTCTAAAATATATTCTAATCTTAAAATAAAACTTTTTTATATCTATATTAATATTTTCCTTTTCCGCTGATCTTAATAATATTTGCTTAACATTTTTGGTTTTTTGAAAATCATCATTAACAAAGACTAAAAATAGTTGCTCCAATTTTTTTAGTTTTTCTATAAACTGGACAGACGGTCATTTTTGCATAAGGGTTAAAATTGCCAAGAAAATGGTCCGCAGACGTGCTCTCGCGTCAAGCAACGAACATGCACTGAAGCCGAACACGACCGCTTCGTGAGCCGACGGGACTACCTTGTATAATTCTACCATGCAGCCGACTTTCTAGGTACTTCCGGAGAGAGACGCAAGATGATGAGAGCGCAACTCCGAGGAGCTCGCCGATATTAGAGCCAGGCGGACGGCGAAAGTCGCGCACAGCGGACAACAAAAGCTTCAGCTGATGTTGTTGATGGTGCAACGGGAGAGAGGCGCAAGATGATGAGAGCGCAACTCCGAGGAGCGCGCCGATACTAGAACCAGGTGGACTGCGAACGCCTCGCAAAGCAAACACCAAAAGCTCCGGCTGATGTTGTTGATGAAGCATCAGGAGAGCAACGGAAAATGATGTGAGCGCAACTCCGAGGAGCGCGCCGATATTCAAGCCAGGCGGACGGCGAGTGTCGCACAAAGTGGACAACAAAAGCTCCGGCTGATGTTGTCGATGGTGCGTTAAGAGAGAGAGTCAGAAGATGAAGAGAGCGCAGTGAGAAAGGCAAGCAGCTGCCGATGTTGTTGCGAAAACGACTCCGACAAATGAGGAAAGGCTTGCAGACGATGTCCCGCAAAAGTATCGACGCAAGTGGCGTCGAACACTAGGGGTTTTTTGATGGCTGCCTTGATGATGAAGTTTGTCCAGGCTCCGGCAAATTAGATAAAATTCCATCCCTTACCACAATGGCCCGTTCTCTATGAATAAATCTTTTGACCTTAACTGAGTTCGGCCAGAAATCGTTTTTGAAGACTATGATCGGGGATACCAAGCTTGAAATTTACAAACTTTAAAGTTGTAACGTCAACATCTTTTTTTACAAGTTTTGCACAAGTGAGAGAACTAGCATCCACCTTAAGCTTGGTGGACACATATTTTAAAACAGCATTCGGCTCTGTATCAGTTGCAAACTTTCCGACATGCAAAAATTTCTTGGTCGGCAAAACATGAAGGTCTTCGGCATTAGGAGCCACTCCAACAACATGTTTATTGGGCTTGTTGTTGTTCCTTCTCCTCTTATTTCGAACTTGTATGAAATTTCCTCTCTCCATATCCAGAGCATGATTAGAAGGGTCAACGACCGCGGAAGCCGTAGCAGCAGCAGCCGCATATGACTGGGGAGCTGCATCTACGTTGGTAGGCCTCGGTAGACGAGGTTTGGGACTTACATTCTGATTCATTGCATCATCTTTAGGGGGGAACGCCTCCAAGAATTTATTTTGAAGGCCCTGATATAAGCGCTCCAGGGCTTTCAATTTATCATCGAATTCATCTATTTTAGAATGCGAATCATTCGCAACCACACAGCTATCACATTGCCACAGTATATTTGGATTTAATAAGAGTTTGAGCACATCATCCGGTAGGGCTACGCAAGAAGTATGATAGGCCCGACGGCACAAAGAAGAGCAGCGAACAGCATCCGAAGCGCGAAGCTGGGCCAATGTAACATCGCCTTTGCACTCGGGACAGCGGGGAAGTAACATAGCGAGAATTTTAAGCACGTCTGGACGCAAAGAAAGCTAGATGACGATGCTTGGGCCTGTAAATTAACTGGTCGTGTTAGGAAATTTTGTTATTTGACTCCTCGATTATTATTTATGTATTGATCTATTTCATTTTCTGACTTTCAGCCTACTTGTTCTAAAGATAATATAGACTACAAGATGAGTAACCACCGTACAACGGAATGTACGTCAAAATATTTGGTGCGAATTTTCTGGCAATCTGTCAATTGACTGAAGCGCTGTGGGCTAGGGATGTAGTCGCGGAACTTGTTGGATCGAGTTCAACTTTTTTTTATGTACAGTTGCGGCAACAAAAATAGCACCAAAGTGTAGGCAGTTCTTCTTTGTTCTACAAAATGGTAATTTTTTACCATATTTTTATTATGTTTGCAAGGGTAAGCAGGGTTACATAGCTTTTCACTAAAATAAAAGTGGTTACGCCCACAGTGCGGATGTTTTTTAAAACTTCGATACATTTATCATAAAAGTAGTAAAATTATGCGGCAATTACAATGTACAATTGGATTTTATTTTTAAACAATCATTTGAAACATGGGTTGAACAAATCATCAATAATTATTACTGACTCATTTTCGGACATCTTGAGGGAAAATCATGCTTACTTCGATGGCTCTGCAGATGATTTTGTTTGCACCAATGACCTCAAACTGATATTTTGTTAGGACTTGTAGGTAAAAAGATTAAATTCGCCTTTCGAAATTTTTATTGCAGAAAAAAAATGTTTTTGCTATAAAAACATTGCAAGTGGTTTGACTCCCCAGATAAATTTTAAAGTAGCAATGAGCAAAATATTCTTCGTCATAAATAAATAAATAAATATTTAACGATTTTTGAATTTTTGAACAGCCAAACTTGAATCTAAGTATTGAATACGTTCATTTTATGTAAAAAGCACTCATCATATTCATCAAACCACACAAAACAAATTAAAAAAAAAATGATCTAATAAAATACATCTAAAAAATTAAAAATAATAGTAAAATTAATTATATAAATATTGAATTTGGACTATTTGGTATCGTGGAGTGTCGGAAGCGGAAGATCAAGTGACAGAAAGAGAAAAGCAAAGTAACGGCACTCTAAAAATAGATTTCCATGCGCCTTGTTTTCAAAAATGTACACTTTTTTACTACACTTTACACTTTACACTTTTTTTATAGTCTTTGCATATACCTTCTTCCCATAGAGTCCATCCGTTGGAAACGGTTGGGGTCCTTGAAAAATGTGAAACTTCAATTCCCATAGATCACATCCTCCATCTACCATTCGATTAAAGCTGATCTGAAGACCTGCGGCTAATCTAACCACTCTTATTGCTTCTGGGCCTTCCATTTTCAAATGTTCCCTGTCATCATTGCGTAGTGAATGCTTAAATTTTCACAGTCAAGGAGAAGAATTCAGAATTGCATCAAAAAACATAACCAAGTTACCGCATAAAAGTCTATTCAAAGTCCGGCCAATTTGGATGGCGGACTAACTGGAAAATTTTCGGAATGGCAAAACCTTAACGACCATCCGTTTACCGGATGGTAGATAGGGGATGGATCTCTGTGGGACGAGGGTATTAGACAGCTGTTTGTGTATGTGACCTTTGACAAAACGAAAGTTGTTGTTGCTTAGGTGGTAAAATTAGGGGTAGAGTCAGAAAATATTTAATTATAAAAAAATATGCATATAATGCATCTTGTGCTGGTGGAAAATTTATGTTTATGAACAAATGAGTAATCTATACTTGTTTCTTATCCTAATAATAACGATTTTAGTTAAAACCATGCGTTTTGCGTAAACCGAAGCACATTTTTGCGGTTTGAAAAGTAAAACGTAAAGAAAAGTGATAGTGAAATCCGGAGCCTGTCGGATAGTTACATTTCAGTTTACTATCATATACGTTTTACCAAAATCGAAATATAACGATTTTTGTGTTATTTTGACATTTATTTTTCAGTCCTTCCTATGGATGATATCTACCGGAGTAGAGAATAATGTGGTCAAAAATAACGAAGCTATAATTATTTTCCTAATATGGCGGCTGTACGATATAGGCGTCAGATTTCTATACCCTTGCAGAGGGTATATTGATTTCAGTCAGAAGTTTGCAACGCAGTGAAAGAGACTTTTCGACCCCATAAAGTATACATATATATTCCTGATCAGCATGACTAGACGAGTCGATCTAGCCATGTCCGTCTGTCCGTCCGTCCAAAAGTGTTATGTCTTTTGCAGGTAGTATATAAGTCGGAACCAGCCGGATCAGACAACTATCACAGTGGACGGCAGTACACGTAGTGGCGAAGCGCGCAAGAGAGCGTGCGAAGACAACTACTATATATAGCCGCAGAATTGAAAATCTGCCATTATGGTCCGATATCTTATAGCTCCCATATTAATAATCGGAAAAAAAATTTTTTTTAATTATATCATTGGTGTTTTTTAGCATATAACTTCCTAAGCTTGGAAATAACATTTTTTAATTAGTTTTGAATTTCGAATTAAATTTTATCGAAATCGGACGACTATATCATATAGCTGCCATAGGAACGATCGGAAAATTGGTGGAAAATAATATGAAACAATTTTTAGATTCGGTGTTTTTCAACATATAACCTCCTACGCTTAGAAGTAACATTTTTTAATTAGTTCTGAATTTCGAATTTATATCATATAGCTATATCATATACGACGACTATATCATATAGCTGCCATAGGAACGATCGGAAAATTGGTGGGAAAATAATATGAAACAAATTATAGCTTCGGTGTTTTTTAACTTATAACCTCCTACGCCTGGAAATAAAATTTTTTAATTAGTTCTGAATTTCGAATTTAATTTTATCAAAATCGGACGACTATATCATATAGCTGCCATAGGAACGATCGGAAAATTGGTAGGAAAATAATATGAAACAAATTATAGCTTCGGTGTTTCTTGACATATTATCTTATACTATTGGGAATATCATTTTTGTATTTTTAAATTTAATAATTATAGCTGCAAGGGTATACAAACTTCGGCTTGCCAAAGTTAACTTAATTTCTCGTTTTATTTCGATTTTGTAGTTTTTCCTTTTTTCAAGCCGATCGCGGCTACAGCCGCTCGAAACTGCCTGCTGAAATTGGCATTTCAAAATGTTGTGGCGGGGGTGGCTTGTTCGCTGAAAATGTGTAGTTTGTGTAGTATAAGTTTTCAAATTAGAAAACCTTTATACCCTGACCAGAAGTCGTCTTTAAATAACTTTGTTTATATGTATAACAAAAAAGAAAGCTGAAGTTTATATACCCTTGGAGGTCGTTCCTAAGGGATAAATGTATATAAATTGCATTCCGATTTTTAGAACTTAAAAAAGTAATAACAGAAGTATTAAGATAACCTGGCGTGCTTTTCAGAAACACTTTGTTTTTCTTGTTACGTGATATTTAATTTTTTTTTTTTATTGTTATTTACTAACTCGTTGAATCCCACGGCCACACCTTCCTCCCAATCGTCCGAGGTGCGCTGCCGAGTGTCGTACGGCACACATTCGCAAGGTGATAAATAAATATATAGTTTGAGGAAAAAAAGTAGGATCTAAGTCTGTGCTAGAAAATTTTATATTAATCGTTTTAAGAGAGGCAGAGAGTCAGATTTTGAGATAATAGGATAAAGTCTATTATAGTCAGAACATAAGACTCTGAAATATTCATGCAAGTCATAGATATCAATTTCACCTCAAATAAGGTTATAAATAAAGTCAGTTCCAATTATCGTTCTGCGGTTGGCTAGGGAGGGTAAGTTAATTAGGTGTAGTCTACTAGAATAGGAAGGTAAAATCAGGTTTGCATCCCAGCTTAGGCGCCTTAAAGCAAATACCAAAAAGTTCTTCTGTGCAGATTCGATACGATCAACATGAATTCCTTATTGGGAGATCCATACTCAAGTATCAGGCGGACAAGCGAAATAATTAAGGTCTTTGTAATATAAGGATCATCAAATCCCTTTGACCACCTCTTTTTAGAGACAAGCGCACTTCTAGCATAATTCCCCTTGGACGACAAAAAGTCATTACCTTACACTTAGATTAGGTAGGTAGCTCCCTTTGTACTCTTTGTGTTCTGCCATTCAGATAACTTAAGATCCATCTTAAAAGATCAACAGGGAACCCTAATAAATCAAGATTTCTAACCAGAAGAACGTGACTTACAGAGTCAAGTGCTTTACTAAAGTAGGTGTAAATGGTGTCTGTTTGAATATGTTTTTTAAATCCCTTTACCACAAATGATGTAAGTTCCAAAAGGTTAGTGGTTGTTGATCTACGTTTCATAAACCCGTGTTGACAAGGATATATAACTGAACTACAGAGGTGCTACAAGTGGGGAGTAATAATATTTTTAAAGAGCTTTGGAATCGCTGACAATTTAGAGATACCTCTATAATTGTATGCATCCATTTTGCTACCCTTTTTGTGGAATTGAATTACAAACGATTCCTTCCACATACGGGGAAATTGTGAAGAGAGTTAAGCACGGTAAAACTAGACCGAGCCCTTAAGTATCTAGAATAAATAGATTGAGAACCGGTATCTTTGAATTTCCTATAATGTCTGGACTTCTTATTTCTTAGGTGTGTCAACTGATGTGCCTGATAAATAAATACTTAGCCGCTGAAAGTTAGCCTTACGGATCGCTGACAATTTAGAGATACCTCTATAATTGTTTGCATCCATTTTGCTATCCTTTTTGTGGAATTGAATTACAAACGATTCCTTCCACATACGGGGAAATTGTGAAGAGAGTTAAGCACGGTAAAACTAGACCGAGCCCTTAAGTATCTAGAATAAATAGATTGAGAACCGGTATCTTTGAATTTCCTATAATGTCTGGACTTCTTATTTCTTAGGTGTGTCAACTGTTGTGCCTGATAAATAAATACTTAGCCGCTGAAAGTCAGCCTTACGGAAACAATGTAATCGCTTAGTTGACTTCTCTGATTTTTCTACTAACACAGCACCAGTGTTGATTGAGTCCTCGAAAGCAGGATAATATGGATCTTCGGGTTGAGTATTTAATGGTACTTTGGACAGAAACACGCAGTCCAGGTTATTTACAAAGCATAGGTCCAGTAAACGGCCCAAAGAGTTTCTAATGTAGTTAACTTGAGACAAAGATATGTCAAGCAAAACTTCAGTGAAATCATTATGAGCTAAAGGAAGGAAGATGCTTTCATCTGTGGACCAGGTAATTCCAGGTATTCAAAAGTTTCCCAAAACTACAAGATTGTCTCTATTGGACGGCTTGTTTGAGACTGACTGTACAGCAAAAAGATGATTTAAATACACTGGAAACTCAGATGCAGGCTAAATGTACGGGCAGGTGATATATATAAGACAACCAGGAAACGATAGCCTTACGCATAATAATTCAAAAGAATTCTCTCCTAAACTTAGGAATTGTGTTCGGTTGTAAATCTATGTTTATTGAACACATCAACTACATCATTCCTAAAGCATATGCAATGTAGGGATTAATTAAGAGCAATGCAACACATTTCTCTGACCCATATACCAAGCTTAGCTTATTCTCTCCTTAAGACTCCACCTCATCGCCTGGAGTTTCCGAGTTTGGGATCTCCGATTTTAACCAGATCTCAGGGAAAACAGTTATATGAGATGCAAAAGAAAGACTATCCGAATTCAATTAAGTTAGCTTGATACGCAAGCCTATGGTATTCTGATAGGAAAGGGTTAAGATACTTTTGAGTTTTTTGAGAACTGTGCATCGGTAGAAAATGAAGGTGCGACAGTACTCTGGCCTTGGCTGGAGAGTCTGGATTCTACAGGTATTTTCCCATTATTTGCATTCCTATTTCTAGTTTCGAATTCCTTTACCACCATAAGTGCAGGCCAGGAATCTGAAGATCATATGGTTGAAAAGAGTTCGTTTGGAACAGAGATCTTAAAAAACAAAGTGTCCCTGACAAAGGTAAAATTAAATTTTTTCACGGTAATATTCCACACCTCGAAGGCCGTTTGGTCCGGGGAATTCGAGAAACAAAAATTTGTTTTCTTTTGGCAGAACCACTGATAACTTTTTTTTTATACCCTTGCAGAGGGTATATTGATTTCTGTCAGAAGTTTGCAACGCAGTGAAGGAGACGTTTCCGACCCCATAAAGTATATATATTCTTGATCAGCATCACTAGACGAGTTTATCTAGCCATGTCGGTTTGTCCGTCCGTTTCTACGCAAACTAGTCCCTCAGTTTTAAAGCTATCGAGCTAAAACTTTTCCAAAAGTCTTATATCTTTTGCAGGTAGTATATAAGTCGGAACCAGCCGGATCGGACAACTATATCTTATAGCTCCCATAGGAATAATCGGAAAAAATTTTTTAAAAATTATATCTTTGGTGTTTGTTAGCTTATAACCTCATAAGCTTGGAAATAACATTTTTTAATTAGTTTTGAATTTCAAATTAAATTTTATCGAAATCGGACGACTATATCATATAGCTGCCATAGGAACGATAGTAAAATCGGTGAAAAATAATATGAAACAAATTATAGCTTCGGTGTTTTTTAACATATAACCTCCTACGCTTGGAAATACCATTTTTTAATTAGTTCTGAATTTCGAATTTAATTTTATCAAAATCGGACGACTATATCATATAGCTGCCATAGGAACGATCGGAAAATTGGTGGAAAAATAATATGAAACAATTATAGCTTCGGTGTTTTTGAACATATAACCTCCTACGCTTGGAAATACCATTTTTTAATTAGTTCTGAATTTCGAATTTAATTTTATCAAAATCGGACGACTATATCATATAGCTGCCATAGGAACGATCGGAAAATTGGTGGGAAAATAATATGAAACCAATTATAGCTTCTGTGTTTTTTGAAATATTATCTTTTACTATTGGGAATATCATTTTTTGTATTTTAAAATTTAATAATTATAGCTGCAAGGCTATACAAACTTCGGCATGCCGAAGCTAACTTCCTTTCTTGTTTCTTTTTGGGGTCTTCTTTGTTGGCAGGGCAGTTAGCCTATTGTGGAAGTCTCCACAAGCTACGCAGACTGTTCGAAGTGAACAGTATGCCCTGGTGTGTCCATACTCCTGGAAATTTGTGCATTGCACTGGGCCGTTCCTTTTATGTGGCTCTTCCACGTTAATTCTTCGGAGCAATAAGTATTGCAGGTTATAATTGGGATGCACTTCATTTTTCTTCAAGACTCTGCTGTCTGGCTTCAGCTCGACCCTGAAGAGTGGTTGCGGCTCTTTTTTCCTGTTTATAATGTTACTGACGTTCTTTGCTGAAAACCCTTTTTTCTTGAGAGCATCGATAACTTCCTTGGCGGTTACGTCGGGCTCGATTCCTTTTAGTACCACTTGCAGGCCCTTGCTGCTTTTTAGTTGGTACGTGTAGTAGCTTTTCCTAGCTTCCTCTAGGTATTTGGATACTGCTCGGAAATGTTCTTCAGATTTGGTCTGAAGCTTGGTTTCATGGATATCCCCTTTTGTGACTGGGACAACATGATTGTTTACCATAGCGTTCGAGATTTTCTCCCTAATGTAAATTGGTGGGGGCTTAGGTTTCGGTTGGGTCTCCTGAGCCTGTTCTGGTTCATTTTCTGCTAGAAGCGCAAATCTATTGCTGTTGGATCTCCCGTGTAATTGATCTTCTATTTGGACACGGTTTATTTTTGACTTGTTACCTACCGCGGTATTCTGCGGGCTAAGCTTACGCTTGACATGGATGTACCGATCTAGTCCGCTCTGTATGGCCGGACCCGCTTGCTGAATTTTGTTTTGGCTTTGATTTGTTGTCGTGGTTTTTGTTGCCGTTGTATTTAGAGCTGCGGTTGCCGTCGATTCCGAAATAATAGCCGTAGCTGTGGTTATTGCTGACAAATTTAGTGCGGATGCAGAAGTTTTACCTTTGCATGTTGTTGGTGCGCCAGGGGTCGAAACTTATGGTGCGGGGGTTTTGCATTGTTGACTCCACGCCGTCGGAGTAGGGGTAGCCGTAAGTAAGCATGGTGACCAAGATCGTGCTCTTTGGCTATCGACCGACAATAGGGTCGTTTTTTGCACTTCGCTATCACGCGTTGAGACATACGAAAAGTAACCGTCTCTTCGGTTCGCGGAGCTTAGTCGCTCTTTATTTTGTTCGTAGATCATTGAGCTTTTATTAGCGTGGCACTTATTTATTATTATAAGATTAAATAATTATGTGCTAGTTTAAGTCATTACACCGATTTTGTGAGTTGAAACCCAAATTTCTTTGGGTTTTAGCGTCTTTTCGCTTATTTGATATTAACCAGTTTAGTTTTTGTGTTTTGTTTGCATTTAATTTATCAACTTTCTTGCACTTTTTGCGGAGCTCGCACGAGACACATCCGCTCTCTTTAGCTGTCACGAATCAACATGATTATTAACTGACGGTGTCATTAATGTATTTAGTCAAGAAGGAACTGGTGAGTCGATTGCAGACGATCCAAATTGCAGTTGATCTATGTCTTTTTTAGCTGCTGATCTTAGCAACATTTATTTGTGTGGTCGACCGCTGCTCCGTGATGTAGCTCTGATCATCACTTTCCGGGAGTTGCGGGGTGTGCTTACTAGGCTGCACTACGCTTTGGAGACTCCTCCAATAGCTTGAGGCCATTCAATTGTGTATCCGGCGCCGAGAGTAACTCATCTGCTCGTCGGAAACTATCTAGCTACGCCGAAGCTATTAATTACATCCTGCGCATCTTCCAGACAAGGGTCACAGCAATATAATAAGTTATGACCCTTAGCCAGGTCATCACTAGTTCGTTCGACCGGTATAACTGGCACACTTGGTATGAGCCACTTTTTCACACAGCCAACACGTTAGCTTTGACTGTTCAGTTCTGATTAATTGATGACATTTTTTAACAGAGCAGACAAAAGTATCCATAGTTTGTGTTATTCCACTGCACCAGAGGAATATAAAGTTCGAAAATTTCAAGTAAATAGTTTAAACTGCGGGAAGAGCACAAACTCTGTACGCTTAAGCTTTCTATAAAGAAAATCATAATAAAAAACAAGGAAGAACGCTATAGTCGAGTACCTCGACTATCAGATACCCGTTACTCAGCTAAAGGGACCAAAGGAAAATGGAGATATGCAAGCAGCAAATGCGCCACCTGCCGGCGGTAGACAGATTTAAGCGTTGTGGGCGTTAGAGTGGGCGTGGGAAAGTTTTTTTTAATCAATCGATAGGTATTGACGATGACCAATACATTTCAGTTAAAATTTTTTATCTAGCACGAAAATTGTGGGCGCCACAGGCTTGGGCGGTTTGTGGGCGTTAGAGTGGGCGGTTTGTGGGCGTTAGAGTGGGCGTGGCAACCTTTTTTTTTAGATCAATCGATAGGTATTCAAGAGAACAATACATTTCAGTTAAAATTTTTTATCTAGCATAAAAATTGTGGGCGCAACAGTTTTGGACGGTTTGTGGGCGTTAGAGTGGGCGTGGCATATTCGCGTAACGAACTTGCGCTGCGCTCAAGCCTACGGAATCTAAATCTGAAATCCCGTTTCTCTATCCTTGATATTTTCCGAGATATCCGCGTTCATATTTACGATTTTTTGAAGTTTGTGGGCGGTTTGTGGGCGTTAAAGTGGGCGTGACAAACTTTTTTTAGGTCAATCGGTAGGTATTGATTAGAAGAATACATTTCAGTTAAAATTTTTGTTCTAGCATCAAAACTGTAGGAGCCACAGTTTTGGGCGGTTTGTGGGCGTTAGAGTGGGCGTGGCACTCTTCTGAAACAAACTTGCGCTGCGCAGGAACCTCAGGAATCCTAGTATTGTAGCTCTTATAGTTTCCGAGATCTCAGCGTTCATACGGACAGACGGACAGACGGACATGGCTAGATCGACTCGGCTAGTGATCCTGATCAAGAATATATATACTTTATGGGGTCGGAAACGCTTCCTTCTGCCTGTTACATGCTTTACGACGAATTTAGTATACCCTTTTACTCTACGAGTAACGGGTATAATTAAGAGCAAGAGAGAGAGAGAGCGGGAACGTAATGCAGTTGATGCGCATGCGCAAGCAACAACACAAAACAGCACTGTTGCTACGACGGACAACGCACAAAAGAAATCAATTTCCAAATAGAAAACTTCAATACCCTGACCAGAAGTCGTCTTCAAATAACTTTGTTTATATGTATAAGAAAGAAAGCTGAAGTTCATATACCCTTGGCGGTCGTTCCTATGGGATAAATGTATATAAAGAGCATTCCGATTTTTATAACTTAGGGGGTTCACCTGCTTGAATGTCGATATTCAAGCGCTTTTTCGGATATTTCGTGTAAGTAAACTTTTCAAGGTTTTTGAATAATTATTTTTGTATTTTGTTAGTTTATTATTTAAGTTTATATATTTTTATGTACAACAGTTTTATCAAGAAAGTGTACTGGTCACCGAAGCTGGAACAAGACTTTCCCAAATTTACGGACCTAAACGGTGTGCAGAATACACAACACATAAGTCGTCTGAAACAAAGAACTAAAATACTTCGTTATTCGTAATCAAGTTGCCGAGTTACTGACGTAGGGATTTCGTAAATTTTTGAAAATTGTAAAAATGGCGTACTTTGGAAAGAAAAAATTCGATTTTCACTTTTTTTTTATAAGATATTAAAGTGTGAAAAACAATTTGAAAAAATTTTTATAAGAAACCACTACGGGAGTACCTCAGATTATACATTCAAATTGACCCCTCAAAATTTCAGCTTGATTCATCGAATAGATTTTGCGCAATCCTGCACACCACCTTGAAAAACACGGTTTCGAGAAAAACGCGTTTAAAGTTTGAGGATGTGATGAGTAATCATTTGTATGAACATTCAATCTGCAGCTAGCAAACTAAGCTGGTTTCACACAAATCCTTTTACACAATGTTTTTTGACATGTTATAGATTGAAAATTTGCAATAAAAAAAACACGATTTTTTAAAAGTATTACACAGGTGGACCCCCTTAAAAAAGTAATAACAGATATATTAAGATAATATGGCGTGCTTTTCAGAAAATCTTTGTTTTTCCTTTGACGTGCTCTGTTTAACTTTTTTTTATTGTTATTTACTAACGCGTGGGATCCCACGGCCACTCCTCCCGCCCAATCGACCGAGTGCGGTACGGCACAAATTCGCAAGATTTTCGACGCATAGAAAAATAAATATATAGTTCGAGGAAAAAGAGTAGGATCTAAATCTGTGCTAGAAAATTTTATATTAATCGTTTTAAGAGAGTCAGATTTTGAGATAATTAAATAAAGTCTATTATAGGCAGAACATAAGACTCTGAAATATTCATGCAAGTCATAGATAGATCTTCAATGATTTAAATTTAGGGGAGTGTAATTTCTTTAATTTCACCTCGAATAAGGTTATAAATAAAGTCAGTTCCAATCATCGTTCTGCTGTTGGCCAGGGAGGGTAAGTTGATTAGCTGTAATCTACTAGAATAGGAAGGTAAAATCAGGTTTGCATCCCAGTTTTGGCGCCTTAAAGCAAATACCAAAAAGTTCTGCTGTGCAGATTCGATACGATCAACATGAATTCCTTATTGGGAGATCCATACTCAAGTATCAGGCGGACAAGCGAAATAATTAAGGTCTTTGTAATATGAGGATCATCAAATTCCTTTGACCACCTCTTATTAACGCCAAGCGCACCTCTAGCATAATTCACCTTGGACGAAATATGATCAGGAAATTTTAGTCTTGGGTCCAAAAGATCTCCAAGATCGTTTACTAGAGTTATTCTATCCAATGAGCCCTCACTCAACGTATATGTCGCATATTGAGGATTGACTCGACAAAAAAGTCAATACCTTACACTTAGAGACATATAAATCCAGAGCACCATTTTTGAAAATTAGTCAAATCGGATTGTAAGTTGGACTGGCAAGAATTATCCTTGTACTGTTGGCATCATTTAACATAATCTGCGTACGTTAGTAAACGAGAATGAGTTATAGCTGATAAAAGGTCATTTATAAATAAAGTAAGAATTGGCGGCCTCAGGTGGCTCCCTTGTGGGTAATTTTTAAAAATTACTTAACTAACTTAAGATCCATCTTAAAAGATCAACAGGGAACCCTAATAAATCGAGATTTCTAACCAGTAGGACGTGATTTACAGAGTTAAATGCTTTACTAAAGTAGGTGTAAATGGTGTCTGTTTGAATATGTTTTTTAAATCCCTTTATCACAAATGATGTAAGTTTCAAAAGGTTAGTGGTTGTTGATCTACGTTTCATAAACCCGTGTTGACAAGGATATATAACTGACCTGCAGAGGTGCTACAAGTGGGGAGTAATAATATATTCAAAGAGCTTTGGGATCGCAGACAATTTAGAGATACCTCTATAATTGTTTGCTTCCATTTTGCGACCCTTTTTGTGGAAAGGAATCACAAACGACTCCTTCCACATACGGGAAAATTGTGAAGATTGTAAAGAGAGCGGGCTTGCATAAGGCTCTATAATTGTTTGCTTCTATTTTTCTACCTTTTTTGTGGAGTGAAATTAGAAACGATTCCTTCCACATACGGGTAAATTGTGAAGATTCTAAAGATAAGGTAAATAATTTGAGAAGGGGCTTGCATAATATCTATCTTAATATATCCGCGCAATATCTAAGCACGCATCCAGGAACTCCATCGGGGCCCGGCGAATAGACGGGCCTAACACGTTGAAGATCAACAAGCAGAGAGTTTTTATTTAAGGTGGGAAAGAATATTAAATTCGACTTGGCTTCAGTGTAAGAATAAGGTTGTGAAGAATAGCTCGGCTATTGCCTAATCAGTTATTGCGATAGTATTTGCAAAAGATGGCGAGGAAGAATAATTGGTGGACTTACGTTAACCCAAAATAATAAAACTTTTTCGGATTCTGAGAGAATTGAGCTTTATAACGATTTAAATAGTTTTTGTAACAGAGAGTTAAGTACGGTTAAACTATTCCGAGCCCTTACCATCCTTACGGACTTCTCTGATTTTTCTACTAACACAGCACCAGTGTCGATTGAGTCCTCGAAAGCAGGATAAAATGGATCTTCGGGTTGAGTACGAGATGCTCATTTGGACAGAATCACGCAGTCCAGGTTATTTACAAAGCATATGTCCAGTAAACGGCCCAAAGAGTTTCTAATGTAGTTAACTTGAGACAAAGATATGTCAAGCAAACCTTTAGTGAAATCATTATGAGCTCAAGGAAGAAAGACAATCGTTCATCTGTGGGCCACGCAATTCCAGGTATTTAAAAGTCTCCCAGAACTACAAGATGGTACAGCGAAAAGATGATGAATGTACGAGCAGGTGATATATATATAAGACAACCAGGAAACGATAGCCTTACGCATAAGAATTCAATAGAATCTCTCCTAAACTTAGGAATTGTGTTCGAATCTAAATTTATGTTTATTGAACACATCAACTACATCATTCCTAAAGCATATGCAATGTAGGGATTAATTAAGAGCAATGCAACACATTTCTCTGACCCATATACCAAGCTTAGCTTATTCTCTCCTTAAGACTCCACCTCATCGCCTGGAGTTTCCGAGTTTGGGATCTCCGATTTTAACCAGATCTCAGGGAAAACAGTTATATGAGATGCAAAAGAAAGACTATCCGAATTCAATTAAGTTAGCTTGATACGCAAGCCTATGGTATTCTGATAGGAAAGGGTTAAGATACTTTTGAGTTTTTTGAGAACTGTGCATCGGTAGAAAATGAAGGTGCGACAGTACTCTGGCCTTGGCTGGGGAGTCTGGTTTCTACAGGTATTTTTCCATTACTTGAATTCCTATTTCTAGTTTCGAATTCCTTTACCGCCATATGTGCGGGCCAGGAATCTGAAGATCATATGGTTGAAAAGAGTTCGTTTGGAACAGAGATCTTAAAAGACAAAGAGTCCCTGACAAAGGTAAAATTAAATTTTTTCACGGTAATATTTTTGGCCTTTGTTTTATGTTGTATATAGTTCCACACCTCGAAGGCCGTTTGGTCAGGGGAAAGTCGAGAAATAAATATTTGTTTTTTTTTTTTTGGCAGAACCACTGATAGGGGTTTTTGTGCCGGTAGAATAGGCTCAGTATTAACTGACGGTGTCATTAGCGTATTAAGTCAAGAAGGAACTGGTGAGTCAATTGCAGAAGATCCAAATTGCAGTTGATCTATATCTTTTTTAGCTGCTGATCTTAGCAACATTTGCGGATTCGCTGCTTCGTAATGGAGCTCTGATCATCACTTTCCGGGAGTTGCGGGGTGTGCTCACTGGCTGCCCACCACCAGTGGCTTTTTACGCTTTGGAGACTCCTCCAATAGCTTGTTGGATTTTGAATCCGGCGCTGAGAGTATCTCATCTGCTCGTCGAAAACTATCTAGCTATGCCGAAGCTAATAATTACATCCTGCTCAACTTCCTGACAATATAATATATAATATGAAACAAATTATAGCTTCGGTGTTTCTTGACATATTATCTTATACTATTGGGAATATCATTTTTGTATTTTTAAATTTAATAATTATAGCTGCAAGGGTATACAAACTTCGGCTTGCCAAAGTTAACTTAATTTCTCGTTTTATTTCGATTTTGTAGTTTTTTCTTTTTTCAAGACGATCGCGCTGAAGCTGAAGTTTATATACCCTTGGAGGTCGTTCCTAAGGGATAAATGTATATAAATTGCATACCGATTTTTAGAACTTAAAAAGTAATAACAGAAGTATTAAGATAACCTGGCGTGCTTTTCAGAAACACTTTGTTTTTCTCGTTGAATCCCACGGCCACACCTTCCTCCCAATCGTCCGAGGTGCTCTGCCGAGTGTCGCACGGCACACATTCGCAAGCTGATAGACGCGTAGAAAAATAAATATATAGTTTGAGGAAAAAAAGTAGGATCTAAGTCTGTGCTAGAAAATTTTATATTAATCGTTTTAAGAGAGGCAGAGAGTCAGATTTTGAGATAATAGGATAAAGTCTATTATAGTCAGAACATAAGACTCTGAAATATTCATGCAAGTCATAGATAGATCTTCAATGATTTAAATTTAGGGGAGTGTAATTTCTCGTTAATCTGGATGGAACAGAAAAGTTTAGCTGTCTTATTAAGTCGGGACTATCAATTTCACCTCAAATAAGGTTATAAATAAAGTCAGTTCCAATTATCGTTCTGCGGTTGGCTAGGGAGGGTAAGTTAATTAGGTGTAGTCTACTAGAATAGGAAGGTAAAATCAGGTTTGCATCCCAGCTTAGGCGCCTTAAAGCAAATACCAAAAAGTTCTTCTGTGCAGATTCGATACGATCAACATGAATTCCTTATTGGGAGATCCATACTCAAGTATCAGGCGGACAAGCGAAATAATTAAGGTCTTTGTAATATAAGGATCATCAAATCCCTTTGACCACCTCTTTTTAGAGACAAGCGCACTTCTAGCATAATTCCCCTTGGACGACAAAAAGTCATTACCTTACACTTAGATTAGGTAGGTAGCTCCCTTTGTACTCTTTGTGTTCTGCCATTCAGATAACTTAAGATCCATCTTAAAAGATCAACAGGGAACCCTAATAAATCAAGATTTCTAACCAGAAGAACGTGACTTACAGAGTCAAGTGCTTTACTAAAGTAGGTGTAAATGGTGTCTGTTTGAATATGTTTTTTAAATCCCTTTACCACAAATGATGTAAGTTCCAAAAGGTTAGTGGTTGTTGATCTACGTTTCATAAACCCGTGTTGACAAGGATATTTAACTGAACTACAGAGGTGCTACAAGTGGGGAGTAATAATATTTTTAAAGAGCTTTGGAATCGCTGACAATTTAGAGATACCTCTATAATTGTATGCATCCATTTTGCTACCCTTTTTGTGGAATTGAATTACAAACGATTCCTTCCACATACGGGGAAATTGTGAAGAGAGTTAAGCACGGTAAAACTAGACCGAGCCCTTAAGTATCTAGAATAAATAGATTGAGAACCGGTATCTTTGAATTTCCTATAATGTCTGGACTTCTTATTTCTTAGGTGTGTCAACTGATGTGCCTGATAAATAAATACTTAGCCGCTGAAAGTTAGCCTTACGGATCGCTGACAATTTAGAGATACCTCTATAATTGTTTGCATCCATTTTGCTATCCTTTTTGTGGAATTGAATTACAAACGATTTCTTCCACATACGGGGAAATTGTGAAGAGAGTTAAGCACGGTAAAACTAGACCGAGCCCTTAAGTATCTAGAATAAATAGATGGAGAACCGGTATCTTTGAATTTCCTATAATGTCTGGACTTCTTATTTCTTAGGTGTGTCAACTGATGTGCCTGATAAATAAATACTTAGCCGCTGAAAGTCAGCCTTACGGAAACAATGTAATCGCTTAGTTGACTTCTCTGATTTTTCTACTAACACAGCACCAGTGTTGATTGAGTCCTCGAAAGCAGGATAATATGGATCTTCGGGTTGAGTATTTGATGGTACTTTGGACAGAAACACGCAGTCCAGGTTATTTACAAAGCATAGGTCCAGTAAACGGCCCAAAGAGTTTCTAATGTAGTTAACTTGAGACAAAGATATGTCAAGCAAAACTTCAGTGAAATCATTATGAGCTAAAGGAAGGAAGATGCTTTCATCTGTGGACCAGGTAATTCCAGGTATTCAAAAGTTTCCCAAAACTACAAGATTGTCTCTATTGGACGGCTTGTTTGAGACTGACTGTACAGCAAAAAGATGATTTAAATACTCTGGAAACTCAGATGCAGGCTAAATGTACGGGCAGGTGATATATATAAGACAACCAGGAAACGATAGCCTTACGCATAATAATTCAAAAGAATTCTCTCCTAAACTTAGGAATTGTGTTCGGTTGTAAATCTATGTTTATTGAACACATCAACTACATCATTCCTAAAGCATATGCAATGTAGGGATTAGTTTAGAGCAATGCAACACATTTCTCTGACCCATATACCAAGCTTAGCTTATTCTCTCCTTAAGACTCCACCTCATCGCCTGGAGTTTCCGAGTTTGGGATCTCCGATTTTAGCCAGATCTCAGGGAAAACAGTTATATGAGATGCAAAAGAAAGACTATCCGAATTCAATTAAGTTAGCTTGATACGCAAGCCTATGGTATTCTGATAGGAAAGGGTTAAGATACTTTTGAGTTTTTTGAGAACTGTGCATCGGTAGAAAATGAAGGTGCGACAGTACTCTGGCCTTGGCTGGAGAGTCTGGATTCTACAGGTATTTTCCCATTATTTGCATTCCTATTTCTAGTTTCGAATTCCTTTACCACCATAAGTGCAGGCCAGGAATCTGAAGATCATATGGTTGAAAAGAGTTCGTTTGGAACAGAGATCTTAAAAAACAAAGTGTCCCTGACAAAGGTAAAATTAAATTTTTTCACGGTAATATTTTTGGCCTTTGTTTTATGTTGTATATAGTTCCACACCTCGAAGGCCGTTTGGTCCGGGGAATTCGAGAAACAAAAATTTGTTTTCTTTTGGCAGAACCACTGATAACTTTTTTTTTATACCCTTGCAGAGGGTATATTGATTTCTGTCAGAAGTTTGCAACGCAGTGAAGGAGACGTTTCCGACCCCATAAAGTATATATATTCTTGATCAGCATCACTAGACGAGTTTATCTAGCCATGTCGGTTTGTCCGTCCGTTTCTACGCAAACTAGTCCCTCAGTTTTAAAGCTATCGAGCTAAAACTTTTCCAAAAGTCTTATATCTTTTGCAGGTAGTATATAAGTCGGAACCAGCCGGATCGGACAACTATATCTTATAGCTCCCATAGGAATAATCGGAAAAAATTTTTTAAAAATTATATCTTTGGTGTTTGTTAGCTTATAACCTCATAAGCTTGGAAATAACATTTTTTAATTAGTTTTGAATTTCAAATTAAATTTTATCGAAATCGGACGACTATATCATATAGCTGCCATAGGAACGATAGTAAAATCGGTGAAAAATAATATGAAACAAATTATAGCTTCGGTGTTTTTTAACATATAGCCCCCTACGCTTGGAAATAACATTTTTTAATTAATTCTGAATTTCGAATTAAATTTCATCAAAATTGGACGACTATATCATATAGCTGCCATGGGAACGATCGGAAAATTGGTGGAAAAATAATATGAAACAATTATAGCTTCGGTGTTTTTGAACATATAACCTCCTACGCTTGGAAATACCATTTTTTAATTAGTTCTGAATTTCGAATTTAATTTTATCAAAATCGGACGACTATATCATATAGCTGCCATAGGAACGATCGGAAAATTGGTGGGAAAATAATATGAAACCAATTATAGCTTCTGTGTTTTTTGAAATATTATCTTTTACTATTGGGAATATCATTTTTTGTATTTTAAAATTTAATAATTATAGCTGCAAGGCTATACAAACTTCGGCATGCCGAAGCAAACTTCCTTTCTTGTTTCTTTTTGGGGTCTTCTTTGTTGGCAGGGCAGTTAGCCTATTGTGGAAGTCTCCACAAGCTACGCAGACTGTTCGAAGTGAACAGTATGCCCTGGTGTGTCCATACTCCTGGAAATTTGTGCATTGCACTGGGCCGTTCCTTTTATGTGGCTCTTCCACGTTAATTCTTCGGAGCAATAAGTATTGCAGGTTATAATTGGGATGCACTTCATTTTTCTTCAAGACTCTGCTGTCTGGCTTCAGCTCGACCCTGAAGAGTGGTTGCGGCTCTTTTTTCCTGTTTATAATGTTACTGACGTTCTTTGCTGAAAACCCTTTTTTCTTGAGAGCATCGATAACTTCCTTGGCGGTTACGTCGGGCTCGATTCCTTTTAGTACCACTTGCAGGCCCTTGCTGCTTTTTAGTTGGTACGTGTAGTAGCTTTTCCTAGCTTCCTCTAGGTATTTGGATACTGCTCGGAAATGTTCTTCAGATTTGGTCTGAAGCTTGGTTTCATGGATATCCCCTTTTGTGACTGGGACAACATTATTGTTGACCATAGCGTTCGAGATTTTCTCCCTAATAAATTGGTGGGGGCTTAGGTTTCGGTTGGGTCTCCTGAGCCTGTTCTGGTTCATTTTCTGCTAGAAGCGCAAATCTATTGCTGTAGGATCTCCCGTGTAATTTATCTTCTATTTGGACACGGTTTATTTTTGACTTGTTACCTACCGCGGTATTCTGCGGGCTAAGCTTACGCTTGACATGGATGTACCGATCTAGTCCGCTCTGTATGGCCGGACCCGCTTGCTGAATTTTGTTTTGGCTTTGATTTGTTGTCGTGGTTTTTGTTGCCGTTGTATTTAGAGCTGCGGTTGCCGTCGATTCCGAAATAATAGCCGTAGCTGTGGTTATTGCTGACAAATTTAGTGCGGATGCAGAAGTTTTACCTTTGCATGTTGTTGGTGCGCCCGGGGTCGAAACTTATGGTGGGGGGGTTTTGCATTGTTGACTCCACGCCGTCGGAGTAGGGGTAGCCGTAAGTAAGCATGGTGACCAAGATCGTGCTCTTTGGCTATCGACCGACAATAGGGTCGTTTTTTGCACTTCGCTATCACGCGTTGAGACATACGAAAAGTAACCGTCTCTTCGGTTCGCGGAGCTTAGTCGCTCTTTATTTTGTTCGTAGATCATTGAGCTTTTATTAGCGTGGCACTTATTTATTATTATAAGATTAAATAATTATGTGCTAGTTTAAGTCATTACACCGATTTTGTGAGTTGAAACCCAAATTTCTTTGGGTTTTAGCGTCTTTTCGCTTATTTGATATTAACCAGTTTAGTTTTTGTGTTTTGTTTGCATTTAATTTATCAACTTTCTTGCACTTTTTGCGGAGCTCGCACGAGACACATCCGCTCTCTTTAGCTGTCACGAATCAACATGATTATTAACTGACGGTGTCATTAATGTATTTAGTCAAGAAGGAACTGGTGAGTCGATTGCAGACGATCCAAATTGCAGTTGATCTATGTCTTTTTTAGCTGCTGATCTTAGCAACATTTATTTGTGTGGTCGACCGCTGCTCCGTGATGTAGCTCTGATCATCACTTTCCGGGAGTTGCGGGGTGTGCTTACTAGGCTGCACTACGCTTTGGAGACTCCTCCAATAGCTTGAGGCCATTCAATTGTGTATCCGGCGCCGAGAGTAACTCATCTGCTCGTCGGAAACTATCTAGCTACGCCGAAGCTATTAATTACATCCTGCGCATCTTCCAGACAAGGGTCACAGCAATATAATAAGTTATGACCCTTAGCCAGGTCATCACTAGTTCGTTCGACCGGTATAACTGGCACACTTGGTATGAGCCACTTTTTCACACAGCCAACACGTTAGCTTTGACTGTTCAGTTCTGATTAATTGATGACATTTTTTAACAGAGCAGACAAAAGTATCCATAGTTTGTGTTATTCCACTGCACCAGAGGAATATAAAGTTCGAAAATTTCAAGTAAATAGTTTAAACTGCGGGAAGAGCACAAACTCTGTACGCTTAAGCTTTCTATAAAGAAAATCATAATAAAAAACAAGGAAGAACGCTATAGTCGAGTACCTCGACTATCAGATACCCGTTACTCAGCTAAAGGGACCAAAGGAAAATGGAGATATGCTAGCAGCAAATGCGCCACCTGCCGGCGGTAGACAGATTTAAGCGTTGTGGGCGTTAGAGTGGGCGTGGGAAAGTTTTTTTTAATCAATCGATAGGTATTGACGAGACCAATACATTTCAGTTAAAATTTTTTATCTAGCACGAAAATTGTGGGCGCCAGAGGCTTGGGCGGTTTGTGGGCGTTAGAGTGGGCGTGGCAACCTTTTTTTTTAGATCAATCGATAGGTATTCAAGAGAACAATACATTTCAGTTAAAATTTTTTATCTAGCATAAAAATTGTGGGCGCCACAGTTTTGGACGGTTTGTGGGCGTTAGAGTGGGCGTGGCATATTCGCGTAACGAACTTGCGCTGCGCTCAAGCCTACGGAATCTAAATCTGAAATCCCGTTTCTCTATCTTTGATATTTTCCGAGATATCCGCGTTCATATTTACGATTTTTTGAAGTTTGTGGGCGGTTTGTGGGCGTTAAAGTGGGCGTGACAAACTTTTTTTAGGTCAATCGGTAGGTATTGATTAGAAGAATACATTTCAGTTAAAATTTTTGTTCTAGCATCAAAACTGTAGGAGCCACAGTTTTGGGCGGTTTGTGGGCGTTAGAGTGGGCGTGGCACTCTTCTGAAACAAACTTGCGCTGCGCAGGAACCTCAGGAATCCTAGTATTGTAGCTCTTATAGTTTCCGAGATCTCAGCGTTCATACGGACAGACGGACAGACGGACATGGCTAGATCGACTCGGCTAGTGATCCTGATCAAGAATATATATACTTTATGGGGTCGGAAACGCTTCCTTCTGCCTGTTACATGCTTTACGACGAATTTAGTATACCCTTTTACTCTACGAGTAACGGGTATAATTAAGAGCAAGAGAGAGAGAGAGCGGGAACGTAATGCAGTTGATGCGCATGCGCAAGCAACAACACAAAACAGCACTGTTGCTACGACGGACAACGCACAAAAGAAATCAATTTCCAAATAGAAAACTTCAATACCCTGACCAGAAGTCGTCTTCAAATAACTTTGTTTATATGTATAAGAAAGAAAGCTGAAGTTCATATACCCTTGGCGGTCGTTCCTATGGGATAAATGTATATAAAGAGCATTCCGATTTTTATAACTTAGGGGGTTCACCTGCTTGAATGTCGATATTCAAGCGCTTTTTCGGATATTTCGTGTAAGTAAACTTTTCAAGGTTTTTGAATAATTATTTTTGTATTTTGTTAGTTTATTATTTAAGTTTATATATTTTTATGTACAACAGTTTTATCAAGAAAGTGTACTGGTCACCGAAGCTGGAACAAGACTTTCCCAAATTTACGGACCTAAACGGTGTGCAGAATACACAACACATAAGTCGTCTGAAACAAAGAACTAAAATACTTCGTTATTCGTAATCAAGTTGCCGAGTTACTGACGTCGGGATTTCGTAAATTTTTGAAAATTGTAAAAATGGCGTACTTTGGAAAGAAAAAATTCGATTTTCACTTTTTTTTATAAGATATTAAAGTGTGAAAAACAATTTGAAAAAATTTTTATAAGAAACCACTACGGGAGTACCTCAGATTATACATTCAAATTGACCCCTCAAAATTTCAGCTTGATTCATCGAATAGATTTTGCGCAATCCTGCACACCACCTTGAAAAACACGGTTTCGAGAAAAACGCGTTTAAAGTTTGAGGATGTGATGAGTAATCATTTGTATGAACATTCAATCTGCAGCTAGCAAACTAAGCTGGTTTCACACAAATCCTTTTACACAATGTTTTTTGACATGTTATAGATTGAAAATTTGCAATAAAAAAAACACGATTTTTTAAAAGTATTACACAGGTGGACCCCCTTAAAAAAGTAATAACAGATATATTAAGATAATATGGCGTGCTTTTCAGAAAATCTTTGTTTTTCCTTTGACGTGCTCTGTTTAACTTCTTTTTATTGTTATTTACTAACGCGTGGGATCCCACGGCCACTCCTCCCGCCCAATCGACCGAGTGCGGTACGGCACAAATTCGCAAGATTTTCGACGCATAGAAAAATAAATATATAGTTCGAGGAAAAAGAGTGGGATCTAAATCTGTGCTAGAAAATTTTATATTAATCGTTTTAAGAGAGTCAGATTTTGAGATAATTAAATAAAGTCTATTATAGGCAGAACATAAGACTCTGAAATATTCATGCAAGTCATAGATAGATCTTCAATGATTTAAATTTAGGGGAGTGTAATTTCTTTAATTTCACCTCGAATAAGGTTATAAATAAAGTCAGTTCCAATCATCGTTCTGCTGTTGGCCAGGGAGGGTAAGTTGATTAGCTGTAATCTACTAGAATAGGAAGGTAAAATCAGGTTTGCATCCCAGTTTTGGCGCCTTAAAGCAAATACCAAAAAGTTCTTCTGTGCAGATTCGATACGATCAACATGAATTCCTTATTGGGAGATCCATACTCAAGTATCAGGCGGACAAGCGAAATAATTAAGGTCTTTGTAATATGAGGATCATCAAATTCCTTTGACCACCTCTTATTAACGCCAAGCGCACCTCTAGCATAATTCACCTTGGACGAAATATGATCAGGAAATTTTAGTCTTGGGTCCAAAAGATCTCCAAGATCGTTTACTAGAGTTATTCTATCCAATGAGCCCTCACTCAACGTGTATGTCGCATATTGAGGATTGACTCGACAAAAAAGTCAATACCTTACACTTAGAGACATATAAATCCAGAGCACCATTTTTGAAAATTAGTCAAATCGGATTGTAAGTTGGGCTGGCAAGAATTATCCTTGTACTGTTGGCATCATTTAACATAATCTGCGTACGTTAGTAAACGAGAATGAGTTATAGCTGATAAAAGGTCATTTATAAATAAAGTAAGAATTGGCGGCCTCAGGTGGCTCCCTTGTGGGTAATTTTTAAAAATTACTTAACTAACTTAAGATCCATCTTAAAAGATCAACAGGGAACCCTAATAAATCGAGATTTCTAACCAGTAGGACGTGATTTACAGAGTTAAATGCTTTATTAAAGTAGGTGTAAATGGTGTCTGTTTGAATATGTTTTTTAAATCCCTTTATCACAAATGATGTAAGTTTCAAAAGGTTAGTGGTTGTTGATCTACGTTTCATAAACCCGTGTTGACAAGGATATATAACTGACCTGCAGAGGTGCTACAAGTGGGGAGTAATAATATATTCAAAGAGCTTTGGGATCGCAGACAATTTAGAGATACCTCTATAATTGTTTGCTTCCATTTTGCGACCCTTTTTGTGGAAAGGAATCACAAACGACTCCTTCCACATACGGGAAAATTGTGAAGATTGTAAAGAGAGCGGGCTTGCATAAGGCTCTATAATTGTTTGCTTCTATTTTTCTACCTTTTTTGTGGAGTGAAATTAGAAACGATTCCTTCCACATACGGGTAAATTGTGAAGATTCTAAAGATAAGGTAAATAATTTGAGAAGGGGCTTGCATAATATCTATCTTAATATATCCGCGCAATATCTAAGCGCGCATCCAGGAACTCCATCGTTGAAGATCAACAAGCAGAGAGTTTTTATTTAAGGTGGGAAAGAATATTAAATTCGACTTGGCTTCAGTGTAAGAATAAGGTTGTGAAGAATAGCTCGGCTATTGCCTAATCAGTTATTGCGATAGTATTTGCAAAAGATGGCGAGGAAGAATAATTGGTGGACTTACGTTAACCCAAAATAATAAAACTTTTTCGGATTCTGAGAGAATTGAGCTTTATAACGATTTAAATAGTTTTTGTAACAGAGAGTTAAGCACGGTTAAACTATTCCGAGCCCTTACCATCCTTACGGACTTCTCTGATTTTTCTACTAACACAGCACCAGTGTCGATTGAGTCCTCGAAAGCAGGATAAAATGGATCTTCGGGTTGAGTACGAGATGCTCATTTGGACAGAATCACGCAGTCCAGGTTATTTACAAAGCATATGTCCAGTAAACGGCCCAAAGAGTTTCTAATGTAGTTAACTTGAGACAAAGATATGTCAAGCAAACCTTTAGTGAAATCATTATGAGCTCAAGGAAGAAAGACAATCGTTCATCTGTGGGCCACGCAATTCCAGGTATTTAAAAGTCTCCCAGAACTACAAGATGGTACAGCGAAAAGATGATGAATGTACGAGCAGGTGATATATATATAAGACAACCAGGAAACGATAGCCTTACGCATAAGAATTCAATAGAATCTCTCCTAAACTTAGGAATTGTGTTCGAATCTAAATTTATGTTTATTGAACACATCAACTACATCATTCCTAAAGCATATGCAATGTAGGGATTAATTAAGAGCAATGCAACACATTTCTCTGACCCATATACCAAGCTTAGCTTATTCTCTCCTTAAGACTCCACCTCATCGCCTGGAGTTTCCGAGTTTGGGATCTCCGATTTTAACCAGATCTCAGGGAAAACAGTTATATGAGATGCAAAAGAAAGACTATCCGAATTCAATTAAGTTAGCTTGATACGCAAGCCTATGGTATTCTGATAGGAAAGGGTTAAGATACTTTTGAGTTTTTTGAGAACTGTGCATCGGTAGAAAATGAAGGTGCGACAGTACTCTGGCCTTGGCTGGGGAGTCTGGTTTCTACAGGTATTTTTCCATTACTTGAATTCCTATTTCTAGTTTCGAATTCCTTTACCGCCATATGTGCGGGCCAGGAATCTGAAGATCATATGGTTGAAAAGAGTTCGTTTGGAACAGAGATCTTAAAAGACAAAGAGTCCCTGACAAAGGTAAAATTAAATTTTTTACGGTAATATTTTTGGCCTTTGTTTTATGTTGTATATAGTTCCACACCTCGAAGGCCGTTTGGTCAGGGGAAAGTCGAGAAATAAATATTTGTTTTTTTTTTTGGCAGAACCACTGATAGGGGTTTTTGTGCCGGTAGAATAGGCTCAGTATTAACTGACGGTGTCATTAGCGTATTTAGTCAAGAAGGAACTGGTGAGTCAATTGCAGAAGATCCAAATTGCAGTTGATCTATATCTTTTTTAGCTGCTGATCTTAGCAACATTTGCGGATTCGCTGCTTCGTAATGGAGCTCTGATCATCACTTTCCGGGAGTTGCGGGGTGTGCTCACTGGCTGCCCACCACCAGTGGCTTTTTACGCTTTGGAGACTCCTCCAATAGCTTGTTGGATTTTGAATCCGGCGCTGAGAGTATCTCATCTGCTCGTCGAAAACTATCTAGCTATGCCGAAGCTAATAATTACATCCTGCTCAACTTCCTGACAATATAATATATAATATGAAACAAATTATAGCTTCGGTGTTTCTTGACATATTATCTTATACTATTGGGAATATCATTTTTGTATTTTTAAATTTAATAATTATAGCTGCAAGGGTATACAAACTTCGGCTTGCCAAAGTTAACTTAATTTCTCGTTTTATTTCGATTTTGTAGTTTTTTCTTTTTTCAAGACGATCGCGCTGAAGCTGAAGTTTATATACCCTTGGAGGTCGTTCCTAAGGGATAAATGTATATAAATTGCATACCGATTTTTAGAACTTAAAAAGTAATAACAGAAGTATTAAGATAACCTGGCGTGCTTTTCAGAAACACTTTGTTTTTCTCGTTGAATCCCACGGCCACACCTTCCTCCCAATCGTCCGAGGTGCTCTGCCGAGTGTCGCACGGCACACATTCGCAAGGTGATAGACGCGTAGAAAAATAAATATATAGTTTGAGGAAAAAAAGTAGGATCTAAGTCTGTGCTAGAAAATTTTATATTAATCGTTTTAAGAGAGGCAGAGAGTCAGATTTTGAGATAATAGGATAAAGTCTATTATAGTCAGAACATAAGACTCTGAAATATTCATGCAAGTCATAGATAGATCTTCAATGATTTAAATTTAGGGGAGTGTAATTTCTCGTTAATCTGGATGGAACAGAAAAGTTTAGCTGTCTTATTAAGTCGAGGCTATCAATTTCACCTCAAATAAGGTTATAAATAAAGTCAGTTCCAATTATCGTTCTGCGGTTGGCTAGGGAGGGTAAGTTAATTAGGTGTAGTCTACTAGAATAGGAAGGTAAAATCAGGTTTGCATCCCAGCTTAGGCGCCTTAAAGCAAATACCAAAAAGTTCTTCTGTGCAGATTCGATACGATCAACATGAATTCCTTATTGGGAGATCCATACTCAAGTATCAGGCGGACAAGCGAAATAATTAAGGTCTTTGTAATATAAGGATCATCAAATTCCTTTGACCACCTCTTATTAGAGACAAGCGCACCTCTAGCATAATTCACCTTGGACGACAAAAAGTCATTACCTTACACTTAGAGACATTTAAATCCAGTAAATTGTCAGAGCACCATGTTTGAAAATTAGTCAAATCGGATTGTAAGTTGGACTGGCAAGAATTATCCATGTACTGTTGGCATCATTAGTACACGAGAAGAGTTATAGCTGATAAAAGGTCATTTATAAATAAAGTAAGAAGTAGCGGTCCCAGGTAGCTCCCTTGTGACTCTTTGTGTTCTGCCATTCAGATAACTTAAGATCCATCTTAAAAGATCAACAGGGAACCCTAATAAATTAAGATTTCTAACCAGAAGAAGGTGACTTACAGAGTCAAGTGCTTTACTAAAGTAGGTGTAAATGGTGTCTGTTTGAATATGTTTTTTAAATCCCTTTATCACAAATGATGTAAGTTCCAAAAGGTTAGTGGTTGTTGATCTACGTTTCATAAACCCGTGTTGACAAGGATATATAACTGAACTACAGAGGTGCTACAAGTGGGGAGTAATAATATTTTCAAAGAGCTTTGGGATCGCTGACAATTTAGAGATACCTCTGAATTGTTTGCATCCATTTTGCTACCCTTTTTGTGGAATTGAATTACAAACGATTCCTTCCACATACGGGGAAATTGTGAAGAGAGTTAAGCACGGTAAAACTAGACCGAGCCCTTAAGTATCTAGAATAAATAGATTGAGAACCGGTATCTTTGAATTTCTTATAATGTCTGGACTTCTTATTTCTTAGGTGTGTCAACTGATGTGCCTGATAAATAAATACTTAGCCGCTGAAAGTCAGCCTTACGGATCGCTGACAATTTAGAGATACCTCTATAATTGTTTGCATCCATTTTGCTACCCTTTTTGTGGAATTGAATTACAAACGATTCCTTCCACATACGGGGAAACTGTGAAGAGAGTTAAGCACGGTAAAACTAGACCGAGCCCTTAAGTATCTAGAATAAATAGATTGAGAACCGGTATCTTTGAATTTCCTATAATGTCTGGACTTCTTATTTCTTAGGTGTGTCAACTGATGTGCCTCATAAATAAATACTTAGCCGCTGAAAGTCAGCCTTACGGAAACAATGTAATCGCTTAGTTGACTTCTCTGATTTTTCTACTAACACAGCACCAGTGTTGATTGAGTCCTTGAAAGCAGGATAATATGGATCTTCGGGTTGAGTATTTGATGGTACTTTAGACAGAAACACGCAGTCCAGGTTATTTACAAAGCATAGGTCCAGTAAACGGCCCAAAGAGTTTCTAATGTAGTTAACTTGAGACAAAGATATGTCAAGCAAAACTGCAGTGAAATCATTATGAGCTAAAGGAAGGAAGGTGCTTTCATTTGTGGACCAGGTATTCAAAAGTTTCCCAAAACTACAAGATTGTCTCTATTGGACGGCTTGTTTGAGACTGACTGTACAGCAAAAAGATGATTTTAATACTCTGGAAACTCAGATGCAGGCTAAATGTACGGGCAGGTGATATATATAAGACAACCAGGAAACGATAGCCTTACGCATAATAATTCAATAGAATTCTCTCCCATACTTAGGAATAGTGTTCGATTCTAAATTTATGTTTATTGAACAAAGGTAAAATTTAATTTTTTCACGGTAATATTTTTTGGCTTTTGTTTTATGTTGTATATAGTTCCACACCTCGAAGGCCGTTTGGTCAGGGGAAAGTGGAGAAACAAAAATTGGTTTTCTCGGTAGTTTTCTCGGTAGAATAGGCTCAGTATTAACTGTTGGTGTCATTAGTGTATTTAGTCAAGAAAGAACTGGTGAGTCAATTGCAGACAATCCAAATTGCAGTTGATCTATATCTTTTTTAGCTGCTGATCTTAGCATTTACGGATTTGTTGTGGTCGACCGCTGCTCCGTGATGGAGCTCTGATCATCACTTTCCGGGAGTTCCTGGGTGTGCTCACTAGGCTGCGCTACGCTTTGGAGACTCCTTGAGGCTTGAGGCCATTCAATTGTGTATCTGGCGCTGAGAGTAAATCATCTGCTCGTCGAAAACTATTTAGCTACGTCGAAGCTATTAATTACATCCTGCGCATCTTCCAGGCAAGGGTCACAGCAATATAATAAGTTATGACCCTTAGCCAGGTCATCACTAGTTCGTTTGACCGGTATACCCGGCACACTTGGTATGAGCCATTTTTTCACACAGCCAACACGTCAGTTTTGACTGGTCAGCTCTGATTAATTGATGGCAATTTTTAATAGAGCAGACAAAAGTATCCATAGTTTGTGTTATTCGGACCACTGCACCAGAGGAATATAAAGTTCGAAAATTTCCAGCAAACAGTTAAAACTGCGGGAAGAGCACAAACTCTGTACGCTTAAGCTTGTTATTAAGGAAATCAGATAAAAAAATTAAGAGGAGGAGTGCGAGAGACCGGGAACGTAATGCAGTTGATGCGCACGCGCAAGCAACAACACAAAACAGCACTGTAGCTACGACGGACAAAGCACAAAAAAAAACCAATAGAAATCACAAAAACAATATTTAGAGAGAGCGTAATGCAATGCATGCATTGCAACAAAAACAACAACACAAAAAAGCACAGCAGATTCGACGGACAACGCACAAAGCAATTTAAATCACAAAAATAAAAAACAGAACAAAGAATTGTTATTGTAAATGGATTCACTAAGAATTGGCTCAGAATTAAATAAATTCACTAGCGAACGATCGAAATTATGATACTAATCAATTAAAGGACCGAATATTGAATGACTTGATTTAAGCAGTTTTAGGCAAACACAAAAACAAATAAAAATTCGGAGCGGAGAAAAAAACACGACCGTTCACTTTGAAAGTCAAAGGCAACTTTTCCCACCGTTTTGCCTTCTTATAATCTCTTCCCATAGAATCCATCCGTTAAAAACGGTTAGGGTTCTTGACAAATGTGAAACTCCGATCTACCATCCGATAAAATCTAATCTGAAGAGCAAACCTGTTGCTCCTGCGCCTTCCATTTTCAAATGATTCCTTTTATCATTCTTAACATTTTCGTAGTGAATATTTTCATTTTCACAGTCAAGAAGAAGAATTTACAGTTCCACCGAAAAACATCGCCTAGGAATCGCATAAAAGTCTCCTCAAAGTCCGTCAAAATTGGATAGCGCATAAGCGGAAAAATTTTCGGAACGGCATAAGCTTACCATCCGTTCAATGGATAGTAGATGTTGTATGAGTGGTATGAGCGTATTAGACAGCTGCTTCAATTTATTTCACGATTCATTTTTTGGCCTTTGGCAAAACGAAAATTGTTGTTGCTTAAGCTTAGTATTCAGGTCAGCTAATACCCTCTACACAATATTGCAATATTTAGCAGATTTCTGTTCACATAAAGAAGCGAACAGCTGATCGGCATAAGCAAACCGTATCCGAAGGGAAAGGACGTGCCAATTCCGTTGCTCCAAAAAAGTGCAAAACAACGGAAAACTAAATACAATTTACAAGCAAACATGTGGATTGTTTTCAAGGCCAAATGATTATTTCATTGTTATTAGCAAATCGATCAAAGATGAGATTTCAATTCAGGCAAGAGTAGTTAATATATTGGGACTATTTTGGTCCAGCAGTTGACAATTGGAGCAATTTAAAAAAGACTAGTCTTCTATTGCTCAAAGAAATTAAATTTAAAAAATGAATTTTTAAAGGATATAAATTAGTAGTTTTAAGGTTCCTTTTTGTCTCACGGATGCTTCGCCATCTTCTCCGAGCCATCTAAAGTCCACCTCCGATTCCCAATGTGCCAACATCGTCCATGAGGGAGTGGGTGCCGGATTAGGAACGGGGCTGTTCCGCTGATGATGATGGAAGTCGCCCATCATCCTGGTAGTGACTCCTCCACATGTCCCTTAGCGGAAGCCGTTTTTCCTCCTCATAGAAGCCGAGCGTCCTCCATTTCCGTTTTAGCTGCTAAGTAGCTAGTGGTGGTGGAGTCCGGCGATTCCCATTGGAGTGCTCGACTGAGATCGCATTACTGGTGGTTATTAAAGTAACGTAACCAAATCTTTTGTCCAGAACTTAATTTCTTTGGGAGGACACGTCCGGCAGGTTGTCCATGTAGGGAGCAAAGTCCTACTCGTGATCCTTACCGATGAGCTTCTCAATGGGATTACATCGTCCTTTCACCTCGTTTATGTGTTTATGGGATTTCCCTTCCGTTTTTATACCCTTGCAGAGGGTATATTGATTTCAGTCAGAAGTTTGCAACGCAGTGAAGGAGACGTTTCCGACCCCATAAAGTATATATATTCTTGATCAGCATGACTAGACGAGTCGATCTAGCCATGTCCGTCTGTCCGTCCGTTTCTACGCAAACTAGTCTCTCAGTTTTAAAGCTATCGGGCTGAAACTTTCCCAAAAGTCTTATATCTTTTGCAGGTAGTATATAAGTCGGAACCAGCCGGATCGGACAACTATATCTTATAGCTCCCATAGGAATAATCGGACAAATAAATGAAAAAAAATTATATCTTTTGTGTTTTTTAGCATATAACCTCCTAAGCTTGGAAATAACAATTTTTAAATAATTTTGAATTAAATTTTATCGAAATCGGACGACTATATCATATAGCTGCCATAGGAACGATCGGAAAATTTGTGGAAAAATAATATGAAAAAAATTATAGCTTCGGTGTTTTTCAACATATAACCGCTTACGCTTGGAAATAACATTTTTTATTTAGTTCTGAATTTCGAATTAAATTTTATCAAAATCGGACGACTATGTCATATAGCTGCCATAGGAACGATCGGAAAATTGGTAGGAAAATAATATGAAACAAATTATAGCGTCGGTGTTTTTTGACATATTATCTTATACTATTGGGAATATAATTTTTTGTGTTTTTAAATTTAACAATTATAGCTGCAAGCTAACTTCCTTTCTTGTTTTTTTTTTAATATTTATATTTTTTTTCAGCTTTTCTCTTTTTTCTTTTTTAAAAAAATTGTTTCCATAATATGTAGTTAAACTTACACTAAAATTGAGTAAAATTACCACACAATTTAAAAAATATCTTACCCTAAAACTTATGGCGAGCTTTTCTTGAAGACTAAAGTAGAGCGATTTCCTTGACTTTTGGGGTAATTTTATTTTGAGTGTACACAGTATTTCAAAATACCATTTCAACGACATATAGCAGAAATCTGTAGCTTTAGTTGTTCACAAGAGGGTACGATATTTAGGTAGGTAGGTGACACCCTGTTGAAATACACTTGCGTTGTCTAAATACCATAATATCTATTCCTTGATCTAGTTATTACTTTTTAATAAAAGGACTTACTCTAGGAGTAACGGGTATAATTAATATGTAAATATGATTTTATTATACCCGTTACTCGTATAGTAAAAGGGTATACTAGATTCGTCGGAAAGTATGTAACAGGCAGAAGGAAGCGTTTCCGACCCCATAAAGCATATATATACCTGATCAGGATCACTAGCCGAGTCGATCTAGCCCTGTCCGTCTGTCCGGATGAACGCTGAGATCTCGGAAACTATGAGAGCTAGGCTATTGAGATTTGGCGTGCAGATTCCTGAGCTTCTTACGCAGCGCAAGTTTGTTTCAGTAGAGTGCCACGCCCACTCTAACGCCCACAAAACGCACAAAACTGTGGCTCCTACAGTTTTGATGCTAGAATAAAAATTTTAACTGAAATGTATTGTTCTCATCAATACCTATCGATTGATAAAAAAAGTTTGCCACGCCCACTTTTACGCCCACAATCTTCAAAAAATCGTAGATATGAACGTGGATATCTCGGAAACTATCAAGGATAGAGAATTGGGATCTCAGATTTAGATTCCGTAGCCTTGTGCGCAGCGCAAGTTTGTTACGCAAATATGCCACGCCCACAAACCGCCCAAGCCTGTGGCGCCCACAATTTTTATGCTAGATACAACATTTTAACTGAAATGTATTCGTCTCAACAATACCTATCGATTGACCCACGCCCACTCTAACGCCCATAACGCTTAAATCTGTCTACCGCCGATAGGTGGCGCATTTCAATCTCGCTTTGCTGCTTGCATATCTCCATTTCCCTTTGGTTCCTTTAGCTGAGTAACGGGTATCTGATAGTCGAGGTACTCGACTATAGCGTTCTTCCTTGTTATACCCTTGCAGAGGGTATATTGATTTCAGTCAGAAGTTTGCAACGCAGTGAAGGAGACGTTTCCGACCCCATAAAGTATATATATTCTTGATCAGCATGACTAGACGAGTCGATCTAGCCATGTCCGTCTGTCCGTCCGTTTCTACGCAAACTAGTCTCTCAGTTTTAAAGCTATCGGGCTGAAACTTTCCCAAAAGTCTTATATCTTTTGCAGGTAGTATATAAGTCGGAACCAGCCGGATCGGACAACTATATCTTATAGCTCCCATAGGAATAATCGGACAAATAAATGAAAAAAAATTATATCTTTTGTGTTTTTTAGCATATAACCTCCTAAGCTTGGAAATAACAATTTTTAAATAATTTTGAATTAAATTTTATCGAAATCGGACGACTATATCATATAGCTGCCATAGGAACGATCGGAAAATTTGTGGAAAAATAATATGAAAAAAATTATAGCTTCGGTGTTTTTCAACATATAACCGCTTACGCTTGGAAATAACATTTTTTATTTAGTTCTGAATTTCGAATTAAATTTTATCAAAATCGGACGACTATGTCATATAGCTGCCATAGGAACGATCGGAAAATTGGTAGGAAAATAATATGAAACAAATTATAGCGTCGGTGTTTTTTGACATATTATCTTATACTATTGGGAATATAATTTTTTGTGTTTTTAAATTTAACAATTATAGCTGCAAGCTAACTTCCTTTCTTGTTTTTTTTTTTAATATTTATATTTTTTTTCAGCTTTTCTCTTTTTTCTTTTTTAAAAAAATTGTTTCCATAATATGTAGTTAAACTTACACTAAAATTGAGTAAAATTACCACACAATTTAAAAAATATCTTACCCTAAAACTTATGGCGAGCTTTTCTTGAAGACTAAAGTAGAGCGATTTCCTTGACTTTTGGGGTAATTTTATTTTGAGTGTACACAGTATTTCAAAATACCATTTCAACGACATATAGCAGAAATCTGTAGCTTTAGTTGTTCACAAGAGGGTACGATATTTAGGTAGGTAGGTGACACCCTGTTGAAATACACTTGCGTTGTCTAAATACCATAATATCTATTCCTTGATCTAGTTATTACTTTTTAATAAAAGGACTTACTCTAGGAGTAACGGGTATAATTAATATGTAAATATGATTTTATTATACCCGTTACTCGTATAGTAAAAGGGTATACTAGATTCGTCGGAAAGTATGTAACAGGCAGAAGGAAGCGTTTCCGACCCCATAAAGCATATATATACCTGATCAGGATCACTAGCCGAGTCGATCTAGCCCTGTCCGTCTGTCCGGATGAACGCTGAGATCTCGGAAACTATGAGAGCTAGGCTATTGAGATTTGGCGTGCAGATTCCTGAGCTTCTTACGCAGCGCAAGTTTGTTTCAGTAGAGTGCCACGCCCACTCTAACGCCCACAAAACGCACAAAACTGTGGCTCCTACAGTTTTGATGCTAGAATAAAAATTTTAACTGAAATGTATTGTTCTCATCAATACCTATCGATTGATAAAAAAAGTTTGCCACGCCCACTTTTACGCCCACAATCTTCAAAAAATCGTAGATATGAACGTGGATATCTCGGAAACTATCAAGGATAGAGAATTGGGATCTCAGATTTAGATTCCGTAGCCTTGTGCGCAGCGCAAGTTTGTTACGCAAATATGCCACGCCCACAAACCGCCCAAGCCTGTGGCGCCCACAATTTTTATGCTAGATACAACATTTTAACTGAAATGTATTCGTCTCAACAATACCTATCGATTGACCCACGCCCACTCTAACGCCCATAACGCTTAAATCTGTCTACCGCCGATAGGTGGCGCATTTCAATCTCGCTTTGCTGCTTGCATATCTCCATTTCCCTTTGGTTCCTTTAGCTGAGTAACGGGTATCTGATAGTCGAGGTACTCGACTATAGCGTTCTTCCTTGTTATACCCTTGCAGAGGGTATATTGATTTCAGTCAGAAGTTTGCAACGCAGTGAAGGAGACGTTTCCGACCCCATAAAGTGTATATATTCTTGATCAGCATGACTAGACGAGTCGATCTAGCCATGTCCGTCTGTCCGTCTGTCCGTCCGTTTCTACGCAAACTAGTCTCTAAGTTTTAAAGCTATCGGTCTGAAACTTTCCCAAAAGTCTTATATCTTTTGGAGGTAGTATATAAGTCGGAACCAGCCGGATCGGACAACTATATCTTATAGCTCCCATAGGAATAATCGGACAAATAAATGAAAAAAAATTATATCTTTTGTGTTTTTTAGCATATAACCTCCTAAGCTTGGAAATAACAATTTTTAAATAATTTTGAATTAAATTTTATCGAAATCGGACGACTATATCATATAGCTGCCATAGGAACGATCGGAAAATTTGTGGAAAAATAATATGAAAAAAATTATAGCTTCGGTGTTTTTCAACATATAACCGCTTACGCTTGGAAATAACATTTTTTATTTAGTTCTGAATTTCGAATTAAATTTTATCAAAATCGGACGACTATGTCATATAGCTGCCATAGGAACGATCGGAAAATTGGTAGGAAAATAATATGAAACAAATTATAGCTTCGGTGTTTTTTAACATATAACCTCCTACGCTTGGAAATACGATTTTTTAATTAGTTCTGAATTTTGAATTTAATTTTATCAAAATCGGACGACTATATCATATAGCTGCCATAGGAACGATCGGAAAATTGGTAGGAAAATAATATGAAACAAATTATAGCTTCGGTGTTTTTTGACATATTATCTTATACTATTGGGAATATCATTTTTTGTGTTTTTAAATTTAATAATTATAGCTGCAAGGGTATATAAGCTTCGGCTTGCCGAAGCTAACTTCCTTTCTTGTTAATTTTTGGTTTCCACACTGCTTCTGCACGAACACACCGAAAAACGAAGCGGCTAACGGCGTTCATCGGAATTCACTCGCGAAATCTGTTATACCCTTGCAGAGGGTATATTGATTTCAGTCAGAAGTTTGCAACGCAGTGAAGGAGACGTTTCCGACCCCAAAAAGTATGTATATTCTTGATCAGCATGACTAGACGAGTCGATCTAGCCATGTCCGTCTGTCCGTCCGTTTCTACGCAAACTAGTCTTTCAGTTTTAAAGCTATCGGGCTGAAACTTTCCCAAAAGTCTTATATCTTTTGCAGGTAGTATATAAGTCGGAACCAGCCGGATCGGACAACTATATCTAATAGCTCCCATAGGAATAATCGAAAAAAAAAATTTAAAAAATTATATCTTTGGTGTTTTTTGGCATATAACCTCCTAAGCTTGGAAATAACATTTTTTAATTCGTTTTGAATTTTGAATTAAATTTTATCGAAATCGGACGACTATATCATATAGCTGCCATAGGAACGATCGGAAAATTGGTGGAAAAATAATATGAAACAAATTATAGTTTCGGTGTTTTTCAACATATAACCTCCAACGCTTGGAAATAACATTTTTTAATTAGTTCTGAATTTTGAATTTAATTTTATCAAAATCGGAAGACTATATCATTGGTAGGAAAATAATATGAAACAAATTATAGCTTCGGTGTTTTTTATCATATAACCTCCTACGCTTGGAAACAACATTTTTTAATTAGTTCTGAATTTCGAACTTAATTTTATCAAAATCGGACGACTAGCTGCCATAGGAACGATCGGAAAATTGGTAGGAAAATAATATGAAACAAATTATAGCTTCGGTGTTTTTTGACATCTTATCATATACTATTGGGAATATCATTTTTTGTGTTTTTAAATTTAATAATTATAGCTGCAAGGGTATATAAACTTCGGCTTGCCGAAGCTAACTTCCTTTCTTGTTATACCCGTTACTCGTAGAGTAAAAGGGTATACTAGATTCGTCGGAAAGTATGTAACAGGCAGAAGGAAGCGTTTCCAACCCCATAAAGTATATATATTCTTGATCAGGATCACTAGCCGAGTCGATCTAGCCATGTCCGTCTGTCCGTCTGTCTGTCCGGATGAACGCTGAGATCTCGGAAACTATGAGAGCTAGGCTATTGAGATTTGGCGTGCAGATTCCTGAGCTTCTTACGCAGCGCAAGTTTGTTTCAGTAGAGTGCCACGCCCACTCTAACGCCCACAAACCGCCCAATACTGTGGCTCCTACAGTTTTGATGCTAGAATAAAAATTTTAACTGAAATGTATTGTTCTCATCAATACCTATCGATTGATAAAAAAAAAGATGGCCACGCCCACTTTTACACCCACAAACCGCCCACAAACTTCAAAAAATCGTAAATATGAACGTGGATATCTCGGTAACTATCAAGGATAGTGAATTGGGATCTCAGATTTAGATTCCGTAGCCTTGTGCGCAGCGCAAGTTTGTTACGCAAATATGCCACGCCCACTCTTACGCCCATACTAATTTAGCATTATGCTGAAGGGATGATGTATGTAACAGGCAGAAGGAAGCGTTTCCGACCCCATAAAGTATATATATCTCTCTCTCTCTCTCAAAAAAAAGTTTGCCACGCCCACTTTAACGCCCACAAACTTCAAAAAATCGTAAATTTGAACGTGGATATCTCGGAAACTATCAAAGATAGAAATTTGATACCCAGAAATTTGTACCCAGCGCAAGTTTGTTACGAGAATATTCCACGCCCCCTCTAACGCCCACAAACCGACCAAGCCTGTGGCGCCCACAATTTTCATGCTAGATAAAAAATGTGAACTGAAATGTATTGGTCTCGTCAATACCTATCGATTGATCAAAAAAAAAATTTGCCACGCCCACAAACCACCCAAACCTGTGGCGCCCACAATCTTCATGCCAGAAAAAAAACTAACTGAAATGTATTAGTCTCGTCAATACCTATCGATTAATTTAAAAAAAGCTTGCCACGCCCACTCTAACGCCCATAACACTTATATCTGTCTACCGCCCACATAACCATATATTGAGATCGCGGGTATGAGGCGCATTTCAATCTCGCTTTGCTGCTTGCATATCTCCATTTCCCTCCATGGTCCCTTTAGCTGAGTAACGGGTATCTGATAGTCGAGGTACTCGACTATAGCGTTCTTCCTTGTTTTTTTTTTTTAAATTTAAAAAAAAATCCAACACCAGCTGGTTTATTATATAAAAATTTTGAAAATCTTAAACTTAAATCCATCCTAATAAGATACGAAAGAAAAATTTGAAAAACACAGGGAAAAGAGATCACTTAACTAATAGCCAAACGCAAATTTAAACAATTCCTTGATTAGACTTCGATGCATTCAGACGTGTTTTCGTTTTCGCTATGAACTCTTTTTCGTCGTTTCGAAGCGATTCGATCTTTCTGAGAAGGCAATTAAACTATTAACAAATATGCCCAATCTACTACCACCACCAATAACCTTAGAACCAAAATAAAAATCATGCCTCGTTCTCGCAACTTCAATTAGCGATGGCTTCGCCAGTTGTCACCCTTACTCGCTGATAAGACGCATTTAGCGTACTCTCCGGAATTGTGCGCCCTTCCCCATCAAATCAACAACACCAACTGTATGCTTGATTGTCTGCATTGTGCAAAGTTCGCTGTCGGGAACGCTGTCCCATTAAAGCGCAAAAGCGCATCCATCACCTTACAATACAACAACACACAATTGGCTTGAGCATGATCGATTTGTGCGATATTCATGGTTCCAGTACCATCAATCTGTCAGCGTTCTCTTCACTGATGCAGCAACTACAACATTGTCTGTATTTCCTCTCTGACTGCTTTGTGAGATTGGTATGAGTCTAACGACCTTTTACGCTATTTCTTCGACTTGACGTTCTCTTCTAATCGTGCTGCTCGATATCAACTACTTGGATGGTTCTGCTCTTTTACTTCACCGTCATCGATATTAAAAAATAGCTGCTCTTTGCTCAAAGTATCCTACGTATTTCATGAATACAGTTATCCTAGTCCGGATGACAAAATTGTAATCAAATGCAAATCAAAGATTTGGCTGTTTTAAATAGAAATCTGGAGGTTGTCGATAGTGCTGTCGTGAATACATCCCCGCTGGAAGTCTATTTTCAAAACATTTCTGAAATGCGTACAAAGGCTGAGCATGAATACCCGGACACATCACTGAGCGAATTCGATGTGATAGTTTTAGTTGAAACTTGGCCCAACACGAACTTCAACTCAAATAAGTTTTTCGACTTTTGTAAAAGCAGGGATAGCACTAAAACAAACTGCGCTAGAGGAGATGGCTTAATTGTTGCTGTTTGCGTTGCTTTGCAATTGGTCTTCTCATTGAAGATACCCTTCTTGATAAAGTTGCGTTGTCTATTAATGGACAATCGGAACGCAGCAAATTGTGCATTCTTTCGAATTGTTCCTAATCTCTTTACAAAGCTCATTTGAAAATGGTTGCCTACATTTACAATAATCTACAAGACCATCAACATCTCTGTTTTTGCGACTTCAACTTGTCATTTCTCGCTTGGTCCCAGGATCCGTTCTAGCATTCTTAACTACCAAGCAACGTACATAAACCACACGAAATAATTTTCATCGGTTATATTTTCAGTATGGGCTTAATGCAAATCAATATTTAATTTATTTCTTAGCTTTGATATTCATTTTTCGCTAACCCAAAGTAATTAACTTCATACGCCAAAGCTACTAGGTATAGACTTTTATATATAATAATATCGCTTCTATAAACTGGAGTTCAATATCGCATGTTAGTTTGCAGTTGTTTTATGACCATTTTTTGGTTGTTCTTCTAAACATCATTTGATATAATGTTCAAGGAAGGGCTCGCAGTTCCTTTAAGATGCCTTGGTATACAAAAGCCTATAAAAGGTTTTAAAATCTTCGAAGCAAACTCTTTAAAAGGTTTTTAGTTACATTGATCCTGGTGATTGGAATAGGCACTTGCAGCACAATCAAGAATTTAAGTTTCTAAATAATTTTTTGTACAACCAATGTATACCGGATGTGGGGATAGTGATGAAAAACAATTTCAATTTTTTTTTTGAAGATTTGTTAACTCTAGGAAAATGTTTCTTCGGTCCCATCTTCAATGTTCCTGGGCAGTTTATCTTCACATTCCAATACAGAAATATCAAATATTATTATTAAAGCAAATTTTGAGCCAGTAGCAGCCTGAAATGCTTCTCAAACCTTGAAAGCTGTAATACTTTTTATACTCGTTACTCGTAGAGTAAAAGGGTACACTAGATTCGTCGGAAAGTATGTAACAGGCAGAAGGATGCGTTTCCGACCCCATAAAGTATATATATATTCTTGATCAGAATCACTAGCCGAGTCAATCTAGCCATGTCCGTGTGTCCGTCTGTCCGTCTTTCCGGATGAACGCTGAGATCTCGGAAACTATGAGAGCTAGTCTATTGAGACTTGGCGTGCAGATTCCTAAGCTTCTTACGCAGCGCAAGTTTGTTTCAGTAGAGTGCCACGCCCACTCTAACGCCCACAAACCGCCCAAAACTGTGGCTCCTACAGTTTTGATGCTAGAATAAAAATTTTAACTGAAATTATTGTTCTCATCAATACCTATCGATTGATAAAAAAAGTTTGCCACGCCCACTTTTATGCCCACAAGCCGCCCACAAACTTCAAAAAATCGTAAATATGAACGTGGGATCTCAGATTTAGATTCCGTAGCCTTGTGCGCAGCGCAAGTTTGTTACGCAAATATGCCACGCCCACTCTAACGAACATACCGCCCAAGCCTGTGGCGCCCACAATTTTCATGCTAGAAACAAAATTTTACCTGAACTGTATTGGTCTCGTCAATACCTATCGATTGATAGTCGAGGTACTCGACTATAGCGTTGTTCATTGTTGTATTTCTGTTTATCATTTATTTAACAGCTCCCGATAATGTTTGCTCTTGCTGACAGCACATCGCTCACTCACCTCGAGTAGAATAATAGAATATTACTGAGAGAAGCCGGTTCTGTCTCTCTCGCTGACACTGCTCTCTGAAGGTGGAGGCTCCCACATCCCTTTCATTTATATAAGATTCAATATCAATTCTTCTTTGGCCGGGGACATCGTCTAGTAGTTCCTGGATATTCTGATATCTTCTCTGGAGTCCTGGAAATGGGAAATTGGTGGCTGTCTGTCTCGCTGTGGGGCTGGAAGAGATTGTCATCGGAAACCATTGCCAATATTGTTTCAAGAACCTTTTTTTCCCATGACTCACGATTCTCATTGAACTTCTCTCATAGCATCGATTAATGAACAGGATTTTTTTGGAATTTATATTCCATGTATCTTGACTAGTAGTCGATTAAGACTAAAATGTGCTCGTTGCTTAGTAGTGGACCCAAACAATCGATGTGATACAATCTTTGCTGGCTTTTACCTTTGTGGCAACCATACCTTTGGGGTGACCTTTATGGGCTAACGTCAATATCGCCTGTCTCATTGATACTGGGATGACTATTCGAGTATTGCGAGAGTTCATACCTGTATGGAAAATGGCTTTTTGAAGGTTACGCGTTCTATTATCCGTCTTGCAGGCATGACATGGCGTCTACAATCTTCTCGTCGGTGATTTTTCTACTGCCCACACTTATGTCAAACTTACCTTCTCGGTTTAAACTTTGACTCGCAAATGAGATTATTTTCGGATCATTTTCACCCGATTTTTGGAACAATACGTCACCTAACGCCATCGGTTTTGCCTCTGCCACGAGCTATGTTTTGTATTTCCGGTCAAAGTTTCGCACGTTTGGAATATGAGCCAGGCATGATTTTAGCTTCTCGAAAGCATTCTGTTCCTCAACGGCCCATGTGAATCTTACGTCGTTCCCTAGCAGTTGTTTTGTCAGCCAGTTCCGGGATGAATTCCCCCACATAAGTTATGCGGCCCAAGAGACGTCGAGTTGCTTGTTCTTATTTTTCTCGGGATCTGCTTAAATACCCTAACTCAATAATATGTGTAAGGAAACGTAGATTATCGGCATTTGATTTCGTTTAACATAGAGAAAGTCTAAATTTCTTTTCACCACCGCATCATGTTCTTCCTCCGTTTTTCCAAAAATAGTGATATCGTCAATGTAGTTCAGGACATTCGTGCATCCAACTAGCAGTTGCTCAAGCCTTTTGTAGCTATGTTTTCTTTCAACCTGTTCCAATCCGCTTGGCAGATGAGGTTATGTCGAGAGCCTGAATCAATAATCAGAGACAGATTAGTCCCACCGATACGGCATTTGATCCATTCTTCTCCACCTACACTATTGATTTTAAAACAGTTTTACAGTCTATATTTCTTACTGCTGAAGCCCTCATCTTCAACCTTACGTATTGAACTATAAGCTGTTCTCTCTTCCTGATTTCTCGATCTTGGTTGCAAATGTCTTTTTAGATTCGTTTTGCATTTAAGCTCTTTTAACTCAAGCATTGCCCATGAATCAATAATTTTGTCTATCAAACAGATCACTTTAGTTTCTTTCCTCGTTGATCCAAACTCACATTTCTTAGCTTCTTGCCTCAGCCGCAGTACAAATTTGGCAAAACTCTTGTCTTCAGATAGAACTAGACTTCTAAACAGGTGACTCCCAAATGATGAGATTTTTTTTTGAAATTGTAGTTGAGTCCCGCCAAGATGTAATACTTTTGTCCTTATTTGTTTTGAGCCTATGATCGCCTCTGATTCAGCATGCAATGAAGAACACCTGAACCACTTTTCCCATTCGCCACGGAGTAAAGCTTTATCAATGCATTTGCACAGAAAGTGTTAGTTAAGCGATTCAGCCATTATCTGGAACGAGTTTATATATTATCATCGAACCACTCCAGTACCAACACGTATATATATATACGTGTCCACATAAATCGGCTACTGCCATTGTTGGAGCCCAAGTCTTAACTTAGTTAAATTGATCGCCTCCAATGTTATTTCTAGGAATGTTAACAGATCCAGTATATTTCTATAATTCGTACGGTCACTTTGTAAGACTAGCCTGGAAGGAGTCTTTATAAACCCTTGCAAAGGGTATTATGATTTCAATCAGAAGTTTGCAACGCAGTGAAGGAGACGTTTCCGACCCCATAAAGTATATATATTCTTGATCAGCATCACAAGACGAGTCGATCTAGCCATGCCTGTCTGTCCGTCCGTTTCTACGAAAACTAGTCTCTAAGCTTGAAAGCTATCGGGCTGAAACTTTCCCAAAAGTCATATCTTTGGAAGGTAGTATATAAGTCGGAACCAGCCGGATCGGACAACTACATCTTATAGCTCCCATAGGAATAATCGGAAACAAAAAGTTTTAAAAAATTAAATCTTTGGTGTTTTTAAGCATATAACCTCCTAAGCTCGGAAATAACATTTTTTAATTAGTTTTGAATTTCGAATTAAATTTTATCGAAATCGGACGACTATATCATATAGCTGCCATAGGAGCGATCGGAAAATTGTCGGGAGAATAATATGAAACAAATTATAGCTTCGGTGCTTTTTAACATATAACCTCATACGCTTGGAAATAACATATTTTAACTAGTTCGGAATTTCGAAAATAATATGAAACAAATTATAGTAGTGTTGGCAACGGGCAGCTCCTTGTCCTGATCTCGAATCCTATCAGAAATTCGTTTACTGAATCCGCTCTATCCATAATTTGAAAGCCGACGGGACCCGTCTTAGGGCTAGCATTCTGTAGGTTTGGGGTGATTTCTTGGCAATCAGTCTCTGGACCTCCATCACACGAATATATTAAAGTGTTCCGCTATCAGTAACTTAACTTTGGGTCCAACTATTGTGCACTAATTAAAAGGGTTACTGAGGTGTGGGGCATGTCTACTTTCCTTAAAGCATTTTCCGATGTTGTTAAGAGGCTAGTTCTATACCCTACCTACCGTGGTTTCCGTATCCAAATTGTGTGAAACCCTAATGCAAATGCTACCTTATTATCTTTACCCATTCTCCCCGCTGTTGAATACAAATTTACCAAATTATTTCAAATATTTAACAAATTATTAAGAATACTAAAGAGTTATTAAGTTTTATTATAAACTAAAGTTCGTTGCAAAATTCATTTCATTCAATCAAAATTTGATAACTTCAATGGATATAAAAATAGCGAACAGTTTTGTAAACCTAGAATTATTTATCTCTTGTTCCGTGTCAAACTCACATCCGAATCGAGGAGTAGTTGCAGCGCAATCTCCTTCGATTAATTTTTACTTTGTAAGCATTGCCTTTAAAAAAGTTATTCACAAAGTTGACCCGCACAATATGGAAATGGAAATATTTATACCCTTGCAGAGGGTATTATGATTTCAGTCAGAAGTTTGCAACGCAGTGAAGGATACGTTTCCGACCCCATAAAGTACATATATTCTTGATCAGCATCACTAGACGAGTTTATCTGTCGGTTTGTCCGTCCGTTTCTACGCAAACTAGTCCCTCAGATTTAAAGCTATAAGGCTGAAACTTTCCCAAAAGTCTTATATCCTTTACAGGTAGGTGTAAGTCGAAACCAACCGGATCGGACAACTATATCATATAGCTCCCATAATCGGAACAAAATTTTTTAAAAATTAAATCTTTAGTGTTTTTTAACATATAACCTCCTAAGCTTGGAAATAAGATTTTTTAATTAGTTTTGAATTGAGAAATAAATTTGATCAAAATCGGACGACTATATCATATAGCTGCCATAGGAACGATCGGAAAATTGGTGGGAAAATAATATGAAACAAATTATAGCATCGGTGTTTTTTACCATATAACCTCCTACGCTTGAAAATAACATTTTTTAATTAGTTATGAATTTCGGATTTAATATGAAACAAATTAAAGCTTCGGTGTTTTTTGACATATTATTTTATAATGTTGGGAGTATAATTTTTTGTATTTTTAAATTTAATTATTATAACTGCAAGGGTATACAAACTTCGGCCTGCCGAAGTTAACTTCCTTTCTTGTTTTTTTGGTAATTTTTAGTGTGTGTATAACATAGAGAAGAAAACGACGTGAAAATAAACTTAAACTCAAGAACCTGAACGAAAAGGCCCAACAACCCCGGCACTGTCTTTGCAATCAAAACCAGAAGAAGAAATTCGGCTTTATTCAGAGAAAGGTCTGAACATTATTTGGCGACCGTGACAGGACAAGCGATCCGTCCGAAGTGTCAAGTTGTTGGCGTTGTACAGGACACGCTATTAATTTTCCCCAGATCACAAAGGCGTCTCCCGCAACACAAGCCAACCAGCGCACACACCAAAGGCATTAGAGAAACATCCAGAAGACGATCGTGGCAACACTCCCAGCTCGTACATAAGGCGGTTCATCCACGTGGACTGGTACTCCATCCAACACACACTCACACATACATGGGATGACAGTAATTAACCGTAAAGCCGCATAACCTCGAGATCCACAATATAACTTCAATGTTATTTACTTGTTCATTATTACGCTACAAATATTCTGTCCGCAAATATTGTTATTTGCTGTAGTTGCAGCGCTCAGTTGGTAGGCCAAATTAACTAGATTCATTTAGCGTTCTAATTGTCAGAGTTAGAAGTTATACCAAGTTTGCTGTACCATGGTTGACTCAGGCGATGCTGCCGCTGGAAGCGAAGTCAACACCAACAAATTGGTATCCCTCCGGAATCAACGGACTACGATTACGCGAAACATGACCAATTTGAAGACCAAAATCGACCAGGAGAAGGAGACCTTAAATGTGCCCACTTTAGAATGTTATTATCAAATACTAGAAGGACACTTTCGTCAACTTTCCACAACTCAAGACGAAATTGAGAATCTATACAGTGCCGACACCGAACGAAGCAGGTTGGATGAGCGGTTCGAGACAATTAAAATAACGCTGTTGGCCGCAATATCGACACCGTTGAATTGTTGTCTCAATTCGTCAGTCATTCATCAAAACCGTCTGCTAAATCTGATGTTGCCGAGTTTCGACGGACAATACGCAAACTAAAAACGTTTCGCTAGTGCGTTATCAAATCTCGTAGACACGGATGGTATCCTTTCGAACATCGACAAGTTTAACTACCTGCTCAACTGCTTAACCGGGCCAGCGTTTGAGGTAGTAAAATCAATCCAGATCACCGAGGAAAACTACTTCCAACGTCCAGTGGAATCCTGAAGGACGTGTCCAAGTACGCCTACCATTGAAGGAAGGACACCCCACCCTCGGATCTTCTTTCAAAATGGCATCAACACGCTTCAACATGCTCGAACGTAAACTGTCACGCAACCCAGACTTAAAGAATCAATACCATCAATTCATGCAGGAATACATCGAATACGCAAACTAAAAACGTTTCGCTAGTGCGTTTTCAAATCTCGTAGACACGGAGTGTATCCTTTCGAACATCGACAAGTTTAACTACCAGCTCAACTGCTTAACCGGGCCAGCGTTTGAGGTAGTAAAATCAATCCAGATCTCCGAGGAAAACTACTTCCAACGTCCAGTGGAATCCTGAAGGACGTGTCCAAGTACGTCTACCATTGAAGGAAGGACATCCCACCCTCGGATCTTCTTTCAAAATGGCATCAAAACGCTTCAACATGCTCGAACGTAAACTGTCACGCAACCCAGACTTAAAGAATCAATACAATCAATTCATGCAGGAATACATCGATTACGCAAACTAAAAACGTTTCGCTAGTGCGTTTTCAAATCTCGTAGACACGGATGGTATCCTTTCGAACATCGACTGCTTAACCGGGCCAGCGTTTGGATAGTAAAATCAATCCAGATCACCGAGGAAAACTACTACCAACGTCCAGTGGAATCCTGAAGGACGTGTCCAAGTACGTCTACCATTGAAGGAAGGACATCCCACCCTCGGATCTTCTTTCAAAATGGCATCAACACGCTTCAACATGCTCGAACGTAAACTGTCACGACCTCTTGATGACGCGTCCTACAGTCCAACAGAATCTAGTTACAACTATACTTTCATTCCGACTACACAAATATGTCTTATCTGGCGACATAAGTAAGATGTTCCGACAATTCGTAGTGGATCAACTAATCCTTTGGAAAGGCGACTCCGAAGAACTGCAAATCTACCAACTCAAGACGGTGACATACGTTGTCAGCTGCCCCATTCCTAGCTATGTGCAGCTTGGCGTATATCAAATACAGTAAAAGCCCACGGATTAGCGTGGAAGCCCCTTCAGGATACATTCGGCTTTCACCACGAGGCTTTCGTCAACGAAACACAGACTCGAAGAACAGTTCTCTCAACCATTGCAAGGGTTTTCGATTCTCTAGGATTAATCAGTCCAATTGTAATCCGTTGTAAGATTTTCCTACAAAATCTAACTCTTTTCAAATTGGATTGGGGCGAGCCTTTAGAAGGCAACTTACGGCCAACGTGGCAATCTCTTCAGGGGGAACTTAAAAATACTTCGAGTCTATGCATTCCAAGATTCGTGCACACATCACTCAGCCACTATAGCGAAGTGCACGGCTTTACATTGCATTTACATACGAGCTAAGATGATTTAAGGAATCGAAGTCAATCTACTAAAAACAAAATCTCGCGTAGCGCCAATTAATATACAAACGCTTCATAAATCCTTATGCCTAGCAGTTTTGCTACATCATACGTACAAATATAGCTCAGAAGATAGCACCATACATCGGAAAAGTCTACTTTTGGACCGACTCCAAAATATTGGGTTGGCAAGAAAGTCATGTCGTTTTTTTTCAATATTTTCAAAGATGATTTATTTATATCAGGACTTATAATTAATCAATTATGTATTGGCCGTTTTGTTCGACCACTAATGACCATCTCTCGGGCAGCTGCATAATTCCGCGCTCGAAGAACTTTTGGTCTTTTCCAGCAAAGAATCGAGACAAGTGGTTTTCGACAGCCTCATCTGAATCAAAGTTTTTACCATTCAATGAGTTTTGAAGAGATCGAAACAAATGGTAATCTGAAGGTGCTAAGTCCGGACTATAAGGTGGATGTGGTAGCACTTCCCAATTCAGCTCCGTTAATTTTTGCCGAGTGACCAAAGATGTGTGGGGCCTAGCGTTGTCATGGTGAAAGACTATACCCTTGCGATTAGCTAGTGCCGGCTCCTTTTCTTTAATTTTTTCCGCCAAATTGGATAGCTGGCGACAGTACACATCTGAATTGATGGTTTCATTCCGTCCCAGCAGCTCAAAGTGCACTACACCCTTCCAATTCCACCAAACAGACAGCATAACTTTCCTCTGATGGATATCGGCCTTTGATGTGGCTTGGGCTGGCTCATCTTTCTTGCTCCATGATCTTTTTCGTTGGACATTATTGTAAACAACCCACTTTTCGTCGCCAGTAATGATCCGCTTCAAAAAAGGATCGTTTTTAATCCGTTGCAGCAGAGAATAGCAGATGTTGATACGCTTAGTTAGGTGAATTTCCTTTAAGTTATGCGGAACCCAAACATCGAGCTTGCTTACGTAGCCAAGTTTCTTCAAATGGTTTTCAACCGTTGTATGCGACACACTGAGCTTCTCTGACATCTCCCGCGTTGAATAGCGCCGGTTTTCATCCAGCAAAGCCTGAATTTGTTCGTCAAAAACGGCCGATGGTCGACCAGAACGTGGGGCGTCTTTAACTCCAAAATCTCCAAGCCTGAATTTGGCAAACCAGCGCTGACATTGGCGATCACTCATGGCATCTTTACCATACACTTCGCACAATTTTTCGCGAGCTTCGACCGCTTTTTTTCCTTTTCGGAAGTAAAAAAGCAAAATATGCCGAAAATGCTCACTTTGGTCCTCCATGTTTAATTTGCTATAGCTTCCACAAATGTTATCGAATAATTACCAAATTTTCGTCGATAGTACCTAAGACAATAAGCTTTAAAACGATACTAAAAAGTGTGACCCTGGTGCTCGATTAGTCGTAAATAAATTAGATTAAAAACGATTACTAAAAAAAACGACATGACTTTCTTGCCCACCCAATAGTACTATTATTGTACTATAGTACTATTGGGTGGGCAAGAAAGTCATGTCGTTTTTTTTAGTAATCGTTTTTAATCTAATTTATTTACGACTAATCGAGCACCAGGGTCACACTTTTTAGTATCGTTTTAAAGCTTATTGTCTTAGGTACTATCGACGAAAATTTGGTAATTATTCGATAACATTTGTGGAAGCTATAGCAAATTAAACATGGAGGACCAAAGTGAGCATTTTCGGCATATTTTGCTTTTTTACTTCCGAAAAGGAAAAAAAGCGGTCGAAGCTCGCGAAAAATTGTGCGAAGTGTATGGTAAAGATGCCATGAGTGATCGCCAATGTCAGCGCTGGTTTGCCAAATTCAGGCTTGGAGATTTTGGAGTTAAAGACGCCCCACGTTCTGGTCGACCATCGGCCGTTTTTGACGAACAAATTCAGGCTTTGCTGGATGAAAACCGGCGCTATTCAACGCGGGAGATGTCAGAGAAGCTCAGTGTGTCGCATACAACGGTTGAAAACCATTTGAAGAAACTTGGCTACGTAAGCAAGCTCGATGTTTGGGTTCCGCATAACTTAAAGGAAATTCACCTAACTAAGCGTATCAACATCTGCTATTCTCTGCTGCAACGGATTAAAAACGATCCTTTTTTGAAGCGGATCATTACTGGCGACGAAAAGTGGGTTGTTTACAATAATGTCCAACGAAAAAGATCATGGAGCAAGAAAGATGAGCCAGCCCAAGCCACATCAAAGGCCGATATCCATCAGAGGAAAGTTATGCTGTCTGTTTGGTGGAATTGGAAGGGTGTAGTGCACTTTGAGCTGCTGGGACGGAATGAAACCATCAATTCAGATGTGTACTGTCGCCAGCTATCCAATTTGGCGGAAAAAATTAAAGAAAAGGAGCCGGCACTAGCTAATCGCAAGGGTATAGTCTTTCACCATGACAACGCTAGGCCCCACACATCTTTGGTCACTCGGCAAAAATTAACGGAGCTGAATTGGGAAGTGCTACCACATCCACCTTATAGTCCGGACTTAGCACCTTCAGATTACCATTTGTTTCGATCTCTTCAAAACTCATTGAATGGTAAAAACTTTGATTCAGATGAGGCTGTCGAAAACCACTTGTCTCGATTCTTTGCTGGAAAAGACCAAAAGTTCTTCGAGCGCGGAATTATGCAGCTGCCCGAGAGATGGTCATTAGTGGTCGAACAAAACGGCCAATACATAATTGATTAATTATAAGTCCTGATATAAATAAATCATCTTTGAAAATATTGAAAAAAAACGACATGACTTTCTTGCCAACCCAATACAATGGTTAAAAAGGCATTCCTCTCAGCTTAACTGCTTCGTGGGAACTCGCCTCTCAGAGCTTTAGCAAGCCACAGGCCAAGCTAACAGGGTCATAAGCAAACAAGAAGTAGTCCACATCTCATCGCCAGAGCTTAACTTAGTTCTTTGACGGGTAATTGAACACATACAGCATTCAGTATACCACAATGAAATCTCTCTACTAAAGAAACAACAGTTTGTTAAAGACAGGTTGCAGGGCCTATGTCCGTTTTCGGAAGAAATTCAAGTAGACTTAGACTATCGCTCGATAATCATAATTCGCGTCGGTGGGCGATTAGCCAACGGAGATATGCCGTACGACGCTAAATTCTCTGCACGAGAGAATCGATTCGCCCAACTGTATGCCGAGTTTTTACATAAATCGAATCTCCACGCAGGAGCTAAGGTGCTAATTTCTCTCTTACGTGAACAGATATGGATACCAAACGCAAGAGACTTACTTCGAAAGGTCGTACGCTCATGTACACATTGCTTCCATTACAAGCCAAAGTTGATGACTCAAATCATGGGTCACCGGCCCGCAGACCGCTTGCGCAGCTAAAGACCGTTTCTTGTCTCGGGAGTTGACTTCTGCGGACCATTCATGACGTCGTATCGAATCCGCAGCAGAGCCCCATACAAAACTTACGTAGCCATATTCTTATGTTTTTCGTCGAAGGCTATACATATCGAACCAACAGCATTCTAGCTGTGGCTGCTCGAGGGCTGCCAAAGCGAGTGAGCTGCGAGCATCGGTAAAGCTATCTAAATTCAAACAGTCCATTTTTAATAATGAAGCGATCAGCCAGATACACCATTCTAGCATCAGCCAATCCAAATAATGGAGAAGCGGTTTCTCAAGCTCACTTCCTTATTTGATAATCTCTAATTTTAGCTTCAATTTGAAAATAAGTCATACCTTTACTACCTTGATCGATAGCAGCGCATTCCCTTTCTTAAACAGCAATTTCGGAATCTTTTTCGTCGAGACTACCCAGCTCCAGCAACGCGCCAAATAGACCAGTCCACAGCCCAATATCAAGGTACTTATACACGAGGACAACGCAGCTTCCCAAAACTGGCTACTGGGACGTATCATCGCAACGATTGCTGGGAAACGCAGATGGGAGTTCTTCAAAGACCAGTGCTTTCCGTCGAATAAGCAAGAAGTTAGTTGAAGGATTCCGGATCCTATCAAGGCCGAGAGTATGTTGGTGCCCAAATCTTAACTTAGTTGAATTGATCGTCTCCAATGTTTTATCTTGGAGTATATTTCTATAATTCGTACGGTCACTCTGTAAGACTAGCCTGGAAGGAGGCTTTTTTGTTCATTTTTAGTGTGTGTATGTATAACATAGAGAAAAAAACGACGTGAAAATAAACTGAAGCTCAAGAATGTGAACAAAAAGCCTTTTGTCTTACAACAACCCAGGCACTGTTATTGCAATCGAAACCAGCCCCGTATCCGAAGAAATTCGACTAATTTATTCAGAGAAAGGTCTGAACAGCCATTTTAAATTATTATTTTGTCAGCTGATATTAAATATGGCAAACCGCCTCTACATATTAACACACATATGCACATACATACGTACCCGCGCTTGCATCGTTGACGCTGTACTTTTTAGCCTACGTGACGAACACCGCGAAAAGAGGAGACACAAATTTGATTGACCGTTTTCTTTTTTTAAAATATAAATTTAGTTTTCACTTTTCCAGCCTTTGCTTGGTTTAATCTTTATGTTTATACCAAATAAAACAATATGTATTTTAGTTTATCATTTTTTCAACAGCTCCCGATAATGTTTGCTCTTGCTGACAGCACATCGCTCACTGTCAATATTACTGAGAGAAGCCGGCGATTTCTCTCTCGCTGACACTGCACTCTAAAGGAGCAGGCTCCCACAAATGCGATTGCCCCTTTATTGAATTTAAGCTATTTGACTGCACTAGAAGAGAATATTCACTTGGCCATTTAAGACTTTGATGATTATTACACCCCGGACTGTGATGGGATTCCTGCCTACTATTGCTGCTATTTCCTAAAAATTATTTTTGACAAATCACTTCCTATTGGACAATTTGCAGATAGATGGAAGGTCGCATCCGTGGCTCCAATTTTTACATCTATACCTATAGCAAGGATCAGCCTTTTAAATGTCATGCTGTATATGCGGATTTTGACAAAGCCTTCGATAAAGTTTGCCGTAGTGCCTTCCTGGCAAAGCTTTCCCGGTTGGGTTACATTCTGCATTGTTAAAGTGGTTTTGGCTTTTAAAAAAAATACTATAAATAAAAAGACAATTAATAGTAATAGCAATTACCATGTATAAAGTTAAGATGCAAACGCAGAAGAAACAGTTCGGGTCCCAAAAAGTCTCAATTTACCTGGCTTATTATATATAACATTTCGAATAGTTTAAAAAACTCCGTTTATACTCAAGTTCTACTCATAGAACCAATTAATGAACACCACACGACATTTACCACTGGCGAAGATTAAAAACATTTTTAGTGGCTCTGAAATGCAGAATTTGTGTTGACAATAGCATCTGGGGGCTTAAAATTAGTATTGGTGAAAATACATATTGACCATTCTCTATAACTCTGATCTAAAGATAATTAAATAACAATATTTTTTTTTGTAGTTTAAACTCACATTTGTCACAAATTCATTGAAATTTTAAAATAATGTGCCACTGTGGGCAAAAAGTAAGGTGACTTTCTATGAAGAATATCATGTGTGTTAAGCAGCGGTGCTTGTTTTCACTAAAGCTTGTCTAAGAGTAACGGGTATAAAATAGCAATAAAGGATGTGTTGAGTACATTCTCAGTGGATAATTATGACACTTATTTCCCAGCTTTGAACAAGAAAGAGGAAAATGTCCAAAACAAAGATTAAATGATAAATAAAGTATTGATAAAACACAGTTGTGCTAATCGTTTAGTCCGGAGGCCAGTTGCTCCTTATCATAAGCCGCATTTCCATTAAGAACCGCACAAAACCGATATTGTCCCAAATCGACAACATAAAATCGGAGAAGTCAATCTCAACACTCTCTACAGTACTAGTAAAAGTGGAAACACATAAAAAAACTTTATGAGAAAAAGAAAACCCGAAGAAAAATGACTCACACGGTTTATCTTTTAGGAAAATAGCAAACTTAAATATTTTACGGAAACACAGGGAAGACGGCTTTGCAGTGTTAGTCATTACTTTTGAAAAGGGTTAAAAGGTTCTGTAACGAAACAAATTGTCACATAATCATTGCAATATTTCAAAAAGTATCTAAACATTGAAGTAGTTTCCTTATATCTAGAACCACAAGAGATTAGCAAATTAATTGAAGCACTGGGTACCAGGTAAATAGTAGGTATCAGGTAGTAGTCTATCGCAGTCAATGCTAAACGCTGGGTATAGGCTGGCAAGTTCCAGCTGTCCCACGTTCAGAGTTAACATTGATTTAGAAACAACGGGGTCAGTGCTTGACTTAACTATGATACATTTTATATAAATAAAGACTTCAAAATTAAAAACTTCTGTCTAGCTGAAAGAAAATTTAAGCAAAATTGATTTGAGTGGTAACCCTGATAACTTATAAAATTGAGGCAAAAAAGTCTCTTAAGTTCTTAGGCAATCAAATACGTTTTGTGAAAGTCCAAAAAAGATCGTCCACTTCCCTGGCATATTAAAACTATTACTATGTTTATGCTAAGGGTTTCATGATTTCTTAAAAGTGTGAAATAAAATTTGCTCCTGTTTATGCGACGCGGCCAGATTCATGCATTTTATCAATCTCAGCTGAAAGAGATGCCGGACCGGTGGAAAAAGGTGTTAGCGATTATTAAACCGATTATTTTTTCGATTCGCATGAAATAATATTGCTAGTACTAAAGATAAAGTGTGTGCAAGCCATAATAATATAATATTTTTTTACCGTCAAAATAAAAGATGAAAACTATTTTCCATTGGCACTGAATGAACAAATAATTTAAAACACCAAAGTAGCCAGGTGTGATTTTCCGTCGGAATGGAATGTACACAACTTTAGATCTATCTCACTCATTTTTGTGTTGGCCAAAACGATAAAAAGCCATGGTCAAAATCAAACTGTATAAATTCGTATAATAAATAATAATAAATATTACCTTATAGATCCTATGCGTACCAAAAGGGCAAAATTGCAGCAACGTGTGAAAACGACGACATCAATGTCATAGCTCCAAAGAAAAAGCTACGTCAAAACGAAGTTTTAATAGTAGTGATTCTTTCCAACGCTTAAAACTTTGTTTATCTTAACTCGCTTAGGATCATCATTGAAATTGAATAGTTTCTAAATATTAGTCACTGACTGAATACTTTTATGTCTAACAGAGTCCTACAACTGGGGGAGGCTGTTTACGTTGTAAGTGGTGGGATTTCTGAGGGATCCTGCCTATCGCCAATTCGGTTCAACGTGTATACCGAAAGACTGCAAAGGTTGGTGATAGAAACACACATGTCATGCAGTTTGCTGATAACTGTCATTTTCTCTTGTGGCCATTCATTTAACATTACAGTTAATAACCTGGAAAGCAAGCTAACATATTCCAAATTTTTATACAAGGACCTCGGTTTTGCTTTTAATCAGGCGAAGTCGACGGTTATAAACATAGGCAAAGTTAATACAAGGGAAGCAATTGATGCCGAACTTTAAAAAAAGTCACCAAAGTGCAAACATGGCATGCATGGCAAAAATCAAAACTAAAACTAAACTATTGTGAGGTCCAAACAAGAGTATGCCATAACCAGCCTTGTTGACATGGGGAGTGCAAATCAAAAGTCTCTTCAATGAATTCTGCAATTCTGCAGCAGAGACTACTCTGCAGTAGTACCATTTAGCGTTGAATTTATATGAAAATGGGTGATGAATCTAACATAAGCATGTCCTACGGTTAATCAGGGCTTAAAAACTGGCACACTTTTAAGCACTTCTTTAAGCACCTTTTGAGCGCTTCCTTACACACCACCCTACCAGCACTTTTTGAGCGTTTTTTCAAGCATTTATATTTATAAATATATTTATTTATAATTGTCTTTAATAATTAATTTTATTTTTGTTTATTATATTATTTAGTTTTAAAACACCGTGGTTCCCGGTGTTATGGGGGTCGCTGGCACCTCCTTGCCAGCATCTGGCATATGCGTTTCATTTATCTTGGAGCAGTTTATGTTCTTTAGACACGTCATCGCCTTCTGCAGCGTCTTTTCCGGAGGGCTCCACCCAAGCAATTGCATATAACATTAGAAAAAAATTAGTTCTTAAAATATATTAAGACAAAACGATAAATCTTTAAATTGTTTTGCAGTTGCGGAAAAAAAACACTTTTAAAGAGACTGAACATGTTTAAGACTTTTATTTAAATAGCCATGTTAGAAATTTATTTTCGTACACAAAAGTAAAAATAGTGTTTTAATAATATTTATTTATTGTACACTGTACACTTAGTCGAAAAAGTTAAGAATTTGCTGGAGATTCGGCGTAGTCGTTGTTGTCGTTGTAATATTTCAAAGTAGGTTGGTTTTTATGAATTTATTGATATCCGTACGGCTAAGACTTGGGATGGAAACTGATATTGTTGCGTCTTTTGCTGCGTGTCGGCGCATTCATTTCATCTGATCACAATGTTACTAGGGACCCATAGCAACATGATTTTTGGGTTGAAATGTAGAATGACGCGTTCATACAACTAAGGACAGCTTCCAAGGTTGACAGCGGATCGAAACAAATGCAGGTTTTTCCTCTTTTCTTTGCGGCTATTTTAATAGCTTTCGGGATAGCAACTTCTTCTGCAGTGTATACTGAAGAGTAATTTGGTAGGACAGCTTGCTTAATAATCTTCTCTTCTGTGATAACTGCAAGAGCTATTATTTCTTTGTTCTTGGATCCATCGGTATAAAAATATGCTATTTTCTTATTTATAAGATTATGTTTGATGCCCAGGATTTTTTTATTGTAAATATCCTTATTAGTGGTCGATTTTTTGACACTGCTTAATTGTGTGTCTATTAAGCTTGTGTCCATGGGCCAGGGTGATTTTGTGGGGGGCTTGGATAGGAATATAAAAGTGTTGATAGCTAGATGGTAGAATTCCCTTATTTTGTTTTTTGTTTTTTGAGATCCTTTGTATGATTTGGTTGAGAGAGGGGTGTCTTTTTGCATTGTTTATCAAAACAGTCTATTTTAAAGGACAGCAGGTCACAAATAAAAACTAGTGCGCTAGTTGTTCTAGGATCTTGTAGGGAAGAAAGGTGTACAATGCGACACTTTCCAGAGTGAGAGAGGACCAGGTCATTAAAATTTAAAGAAAGAAGGGCAATCCGATTGGCAAAATTGGCAAAGGCTTTGGCAAAATTGAGAGATATGATGGGCAGGTGTCTCTTTTCGGTGAGGGCTCTGTTTATTAAAGCGTCTGCAGACAGTTCATAACAGATTTTCCTTTTTTAAACCCGAGTTGTGGGCAATTTAGTAGCTTATTGGATGTGGCAAACCACCGTAGCCGTTTTGATATTATTTTATCTAAGGTTTTTTGTGCATGAGAATGGCACCATAGCCACTTGCACTTGCATCTGTATGCAGCTCTATGGGATATTGTGGATCAAAAATAATTAAAACCGGATCATGAGTTAGTACTGAGATGATCTTCTGCTGTATTTCTTCATGCTCAGCTTTCCAAGCGAAACTACATCTGTTCAGAGAACTGTGGAACGAATTTACGGAAGTACGACGCTAATCCTATAAATTGTCGCAATTGTGAAACATTCTTTGGTTGAGATAGTCCAGCCAGAGCTTGTATTTTTCGCGGATTTGGTTCAATACTACCGTCCTTGACCAAGTAGCCAAGATATTCTATTTCAGTTTTCAGAAAAGACCATTTTTTTATATTAATTGAAAATCCTGCTTCCGATAGAGCCTTTAGCACAACTGTCAATCTTTCAAATGCTTCCTCTTTTGACCTTGCTACTATCACTATATCATCAATGTAAACAATTGCATAGGAGTACGCCAGGTCACCCAGTGCTCGCGCTATAGCTCGCTGAAAAATCAAAGAGGCATTTTTCAGCCCAAATGGCATAGATAGAAACTCGTACTGGGGGTTACAAAAGCAGTTCGCTCTATAGATCCTACATCTATTGGAATCTGATAAAACCCACTAGCCATATCTAAACAAGAGAAGTATTTGCCCCCACGCAGTCTGTTTACTTGATCTGATATTAGAGGCAAAGGATATTTGTCAGCCACTGTATTTGCATTTATCTCTCTATAACCTATGCACAACGAATCACTGCCATCTTTCTTCTTAACTAACAAAATTGGACTCGCGAATGGAGAATTACTTGGACGTATTACATTTGCCGCCAACATTTCTTTGATTTAATCTCTAACTAATTCTTTTTTATCTACGCCAAGTCGACATGGACTTCTTTGCACAGTCTTGTTGGTATCTAATAAAAGAATTTCTAATTCTTCAGTCGTGACACGTCTGCTCGGTATTCCAATAATAAAATGTTCAGTGTATTGATCAAAAATGTTCTTCAATTTAGACTTATCACTATCACTTATATCATAATTTTCATCAAATAGCTTATCATAATTTGTAATAGTTTCATCGGATATTGAATTAATTTGTTTAGTTTTAAAAATATTAAATTTATCAGCATCCATCGTTATGCTAAAGCCAAGTGTCAAAATTTCACGACCAATCATTATGTCATGTTTCAAATGCTCGTCCATAACTACATTAAACATGCTTTCCAAATTAAAATGACAAATTTGTATGGTGGACAGTATTTGTAAGTTACAGTGTACAACATTTGTTCCAATTCCTTTTAGAATGACTGAATTATTAAATCTTTTTCCGGCAAGTTTGACTGCTAACTTTTCCTTTATTAAGGAGCACTCGGCACCCGAGTCGAAAAAGAATGGAAAGGCCTCACCAAATTGATATAAAATTCCTTTCGGCTCCAACACTGCACAGACATCTACTCGCTTCTCGTTCATACTGCTACTCGATGCTGCTGTTCCCTTCATACATGCGGATTCAATATGACCGACGATTTTAAAGCAAGTCACTCCAGTCCTGTCTCGTCCCGCCAGTGGTCTTCAAAACGATTGATTTGGTTTTGATTGTTCTGCCTTCCTTTTACGGCATTCCAGCACTTTGTGTCCCGAAATTCCACAGTAATGGCACTTCATTGGTGTGTGTACCTTGAATCTCTTCCTGTCGGGGCCTATCGAAAGACCTGAAGCCAGATGCTCACTTCGCTTGCTGTATGCATACGCCTTCAATTGCTGCTGTAGTTAATTTATGTTCGTTATATTGGTGGTGAACAGTAGACGCTGCAGTCTAGTGTCGATTTGTGACGTGTGTGCCAGCACGAAAGAAACAGCTATTCCCTCGATGTCCATTTTGTCAAAAGTGACGTCACTAATCGGCTGCCGTACGCTGACAAACACTCGCATATTTTCGGCCGTCCGTTGAGAATGTTCAACAAGATGGCGGCCGGCGTCTCAGAATCGTCGTAGCGCTAAACAAACAACTCTTGGAATTGTGGCCAGGTAATGCCAGCATAGCTGATCTGTACAAGCCATTGGGAAGCGCTCCCTTCTAGTGCTCCACTCAGCGACATAACCAGCTCACTGCCCTCCAGAGGATGCTCCGTGAGAATCATGTCGGCTGTTTTGCGCCACGCGCTGACGTCAGATTCAGCCGCGTCTGGATTAAACTTTGACAGTCTCATTGATTTTTCACTTGTTGTTGAAGCAGGCTGCTGCATTGTTTTTAGTATTTCGCTGAATCGTAGATTTTGTGCTTCCAACAGAGATCGCCATTCACTATCACGCTGAACCTAAACCGATCCCACTTCTGATGTCAGGGGCTGGGACATTTGTTGGTCTCCTTCTTGCATTTTTGCTGCAGATGCGCAGTGAGTCGCGGTCAACGTCTTCTCCGTTTAGATATCAAAAGCAAAGTGAAGTCGGCTTCCTTCTGCCGGCTTCTTCTGGCACACGCCAAAGCGTATTGCCTCATCCAATTGCAAATTCCCTTTTGATCTCTCTCTCTCATTTGCAATTCCTTTTTGGTCCTTCTCTCTCTCTCTCAGAGACCTTGACCTTGACCATGACCACGCCACACTCGGCTGAGACGACACTCTCTCTCGTTCTCAATCCATGCTCTCAGCAATTATGAAAATAAAAGGAACCGCAAATAAACTAGTGCGTAATTTTTTTTATTCTTTATTCTTTCTCTTTCTTAATGCTTTACAGTTTCTTTTACATTTTCTTTATTTTTATACATCTCCGACATATATATATTCTTATCAGCATGACTAGACGAGTCGATCTAGCCATGTCCGTCTGTCCGTCCGTTTATACGCAAACTAGTCTTTCAGTTTTAAAGCTATCGGGCTGAAACTTTCCCAAAAGTCTTATATCTTTTGCAGGTAGTATATAAGTCGGAACCAGCCGGATCGGACAACTATATCTTATAGCTCTTATAGGAATTATAGGAAAAAAAAATTTAAAAAATTATATCTGTGGTGTTTTTTAACATACAAGGTGAGTTCCAAAGTAAACAGGACTTTTAAAAAAAAGACAGAACAAATAGTTTTTTCGGCAAAATCAATTTATTTTATTCAAAATAGTCTCCTTCTGCGTTCAGCGTTATGCACGGTCCAAAAGCATGTCGAACGAGTGTTTTAGCTCGTTGCCCGGTATGGCCGCCAGTATGCCGGTGCAAGCCTTTTGAATGGCCTCTACGTCTGCATAACGCTTTCCTTTTATCGGCAAATGCATTTTTCCGAAAAGGTAGAAGTCGCACGGTGCCATATCAGGAGAATACGGGGAGTGGTTGATGGTTAAAATGTGATTTTTGGTCAAATAGTCGGACACAAGCGTCGATCGATGAGACGGCGCATTATCGTGCAACAAACGCCAACTTCCATCTTCGCGATATTCGGGCCGAACACGTCGAATACGGCGCACCAAACGCTTCAAAACTCCAAGGTAGAATACCGCATTAACGTTTTGGCCGGGTGGAACAAATTCTTTGTGGACAATACCCTTGGAATCATAAAAACAAATCAGCATTGTCTTCACTTTTGACTTCTCCATGTTCATCGTCATTTATGTCCTCACGACCACTTTGAAAAACCAACCAAGGCAATCATCGCCATAAACTTGTTTCATCAATTGAAACGTTTCGGTAAAACTTTTACCAATTTTAAAACAAAATTTAAAGTTGGCTCTTTGTTCGAAGCTCATTTTCGGACCGATGACAAAAACATACTGACACTTAAAACGCAATAACCTCACTTCCAATAGATGAAATGTCATGAAATTTGTACTGAAAGTCGATAAACGATAGCAGATTCTAACGCACCAGTTGACATATAGATGGCGCCACTACAGGGCGCTAGATTCAAAAAGTCATGCTTACTTTGGAACTCACCTTGTAGTAAAAATAAAGTAAACATTAACTCCCTACAGCGCCTATTTCTTAATAACAGGCCTATTAAATTCACTTTTAATTGCATCTATAGATTTGCAAATTTTGATCCAAATTAGCCTGCACAAAATAAAAGTTGCCTACAGCAGTATTGCCAGGTAAAAATTAGCAAAAAAAAAACAGAAAACAAATCGAGAGGTGTATCATTTTAAACTTACCGTCGAAACCAACCAAAAAAGCCCTATTTGAACACCATCCATGGTAAAATAGATTTAGTTTTATTTATAGTAGATTTGCATTGCTATGCCGGTAAAAGACTTGCGCCTGAAATTTGAATTTCAGTATTGACCAACAAAAGGATATTCATGTTATTCCCTTAGACAGTGCTGCGGATTCCAGGCCACAAGGGTATACCGTAAAACAAAAATACTGATTATATAGCTCCGTTAGCCGTTAAGGACGGAGTTGATGAAAACTTTAAACTATGCACTGAGGAAGACTTAAGAGAGATTAAAACGGTCTTGGAAGGCAGATGGACTAAGGAATATAGGGTGTAAGTTGTAAATCAATTTTTTTTAAGAAAAAAGAACCACTCCATATGAGATAGCTAGCCATTTTTAAAAACAACGCGAATTTAAATTTATAGTATACCTCTTTATCTGTCCCTTCATAAATCACATTTGTTGGCAGTTGGCCAACCAACCAACCTGTCAAAATCAATTCTGTGGAAGTTTTGCTAAAAAATCATCGTCTGTGGTTTTAAAGAATCTTGCCTGCAAAGGGTTGCTTAGACAACTATCCGGGATTTATTTATTTTTATACCCTTGCAGAGGGTATATTGATTTCAGTCAGAAGTTTGCAACGCAGTGAAGGAGACGTTTCCGACC